>NC_133622.1:173687246-173987246 GCF_048593235.1 Sminthopsis crassicaudata
AGGGAGCTTACATCCTATTGGTTGGGAAACATGAGTACATAGAAAATTAAGTGTCATATATATTCAGTGCATGCATTTGTGGGTAGCATTCTAGTAACTGGGGAATTAGTTAGCAAGCATTATTAAGTACGTTGGAGCCCATGATCCAACATTTTGATTATGTACAAATTCACAGTCAGTTGGGGACAATCAACAGAGGGAAGGTACTAAAGGGGTCTTGGAAAAGGATTTCTGTAAAAAGTGAGATTTTTGCTGGGAATTAAAGGGAAACAGGAGGGAGAAATGAGGAAAGAGGGCATTCTAGGCATAGGGGACAGACAGTGATAATGTCAGGGTTGAGAGATGGGAGTGTCTTGTTCAGGGAAGAGTATGCATTACAGAGTATGTTTAAGGGATAATGTAAGCTGTACGGGGACTACGCAAGGGGATGGGTTATGAAAGGCTTTCTGTAGGAGTGGTATTAGGACTGAATTTTGAAGAAAACTTGGGATTTTAAGGGTAGATGAGAGCATAGACATGAAAGTTTGTGAAGGCATGGAGATAGGAGATAGCATATTGTAACGGGGAACATTAAAGCCAGTGTGGTGTAATGTAAAGTTGTGAAGGAAAGTTAATGTGTATTAAGTTTGGAAACATAACCTGGAGACTGTGAAAGGATTGCATTTCATTCCTTCATCAAGTGGGAGCCACTGGAGTTTCTTAAACAGGGTGCAGATCTAGAAGATTAGAAAGCCGTTCTGGTAGCAAATGAGATAACTAGGACCTGAGTTAGCGTGGTGTCTTATGCTAGAGAAGAGGAACAATGATGTATGAGATAGTGTAGTAATTGATAAAATTTGAGAGCTGTTTGGATACAAAGGGTCATAGAGAGAAGAGTTGTTGATGAGTCTGAGGTTACAAATCTGGATGACTGGGGGGATAGAGGTGCTTTCAGTAGAAATAGAGAAGTTAGGGAGAAGGCAAAATTTGGGAGCAAAGATAATGAGTTCAAATGTTCAATTGAGATGCCAAAAGAAGTGTCCAAATGTGTTCAATTGGCAATGGGTGATGAGTGCCTGGAGCTGGGGAGGGAGGCAAGAGCTGGGTATATAGTTCTGGAGTCATCTGCATAGAGCTGATAAGATTACACAGAGAGAAAGTAAAAGAGAAAAAGGAGGATAAAGTAATACCTGTCTTCCCTACTATACAGAGTCAAGGTGAGGCTCCAATAGGAGAATAACTTTGAATACTGCAGAACATCATATGGTGTTTGAACCAAGAGCTTTATAAGTTGAATTGGTAGTTATCATCATCTTTCCTTTTGATCTTTAGCAAATATTACCAATGTGACCCCCTATTAACTATTCATTATATTTATATATTTGCAAAGATTTGAGAAAAATTACTTTATTAAGGAAGAATCTGTAGATTATATTATTAGCCTGACTTTTTTTTTTTTTTTTTTTGTTTTTTAAACAGAAACCTTTTAGAAGTATTCTAGTTTGGTACCTCTTACCACAAAATCGTGAGCAAGTGATTAATGTCATTTACTTTGTAACTTTAAATATGATGTTTCTTATTTCTGGTTGAAGTTAACTTTATTTTTTAATTTAATTAAATTTTTTTTGAGTCTGGGGTTAAGTGACTTGCCCAGGGTCACACAGCTGGGAAGTGTTAAGTGTCTGAGACCAGATTTGAACTCCCGTCCTCCTGAATTCAAGGCTGGTGCTCTATCCACTGCGTCACCTAGCTGCCCCTGAAGTTAGAAAACTTTAGAAAATTTTAGCATGCCTCAATGAGCATTCAGATTATAATTTTTCCTTAATAATATTTATAAGAATTTCATTTTTAAAAAATAATAGCCTTTTATTTTTCCAAATACATGCAAAGATAGTTTTCAACATTCACCTTTACAAATTCTTATGTTCCAAATTTTCTCCCTTCTTCTCCCACCTCCTTCCCCTAGACAGCAGCAATCCAATATGAGTTAAATATATGTGATTCTTCTAAACTTATTTCTGTATTTGTCATGCTGTGCAAGAAAAATCAGATCAAAAGATTAAAAAAAAGCAAATAAGCAACAACAGCAGCAAAAGGTGAAAGTACTATGCTTTGATCCACATTCAGTCTACACAGTTCTCTCTCTAGATTCAGATGGCTCTTTCCGTCACATGTCTACTGGAATTGCCTTGAATCACCTCATTGTTGAAAAGTCACATCCCTTACCGTTGATCTTCACATAATCTTCTTGTTGCTGTGTACAATGTTTTCTTGGTTCTAATAAGGATTTCATTGTAAACTAAATCATAGTTGAAATTTGCTTACTGTGATCATAACTTGCTAATTAAAAATACTTTGCCTATGTTTTCCTAGGTAGGGGTAACCTCTCAGAAGACCATGAAACTGCTCCCAGCATCAGGACGCAGAGCAACACAGAAGGTGCTAATTCTTTTCCAAAAATGACTAAGCAGTCTTTGCTCAATGTGCTCTCTCTTGAATTTGACTTAAGTGTGAGGAATTGAATGGGGAAAGGAAATTCAGTTTTTGGAAAATTGTGTTTTTAAAATACTTTCTTTCCCTTATTGATAGGTTAGTATATTTAAAAGTGTCTTAAAATTGAGCATTATTTTTTGAATTCATTTTCCTCTATCGCTCAGAATGCCAAGTGATATGATATGAAGGAAAGAAAAGCTTTCTTATATATAACATTCAAATAAATATTCTTGTATGGGGTAATAAGAAGACTTTAATACTTAAGTATATTTGTGATCTTTTTAATGGAGACATTTCTTCCATAATTAGAGATCTTAACCTCTTTCATGTTTCTAATCCCTGGTGATTCTTATCCATGTTCTTCTGTACATTCTGCCACAAGGATCTACCCACTTTTCTAGATTCTGTTCTCTAGACACTGGCATACTTAATAGATGTACCAGAACAGCTCATAAAAATTCCTTCCTCTTCACAACAAAATTATTTTCAGCAATTGTCATGAAATAACTAAAAGAAATGCAGACAGTGGACATTGTTTTTTGTTGAACTTTATATATAATCATGCAATAAAAGCGTTTTTAAAAAATGAATATTACAGTATTAAAAAGGAAAAAAAGGGTGAAAACTTTTAAATTGCATTATTTTTTAAAAGGGAAAACACATATACATGTTGGTTTGTCACAGTAATGAATGTTAACATTACAGTGTGCTTTTGAGCCTTGATTTCTGTGGATTTGTCAATGAGTTTCTCAAATTTATCTTTGCATATTCATTTTCAATAGACAATAGATCTTGATTTGTTCTTCTGTTTGTTCATGGTTGATCAAAGAATAAACAACTAACTTAAATTTCAAAATGTTCCTTTCATATCAAGCAACAGATGTACAAATAGTTTAAAAAGGTCTTAAAGAGAAGGGTGTTTGTAAAGCAATTTGTAAAAATCCTATTTCACAATAAATAAAGCTGAAATGTCTATAAAAGACAAAAATTTAGGTGAGTACTAAATTGTACCACCAATATAATTTTATTTTCTTGATTTGTCCTTTAGTTTTAAAATACCAACAAATAAAAATGAGGACAAATTTCATTTTTAAAGATATCATGCAAATTTAGTGAAGCATTCATGTATAGAATTTGCATGTACTAAACAAAAATATTATGCCTTGTAATTCATACATTGTGGCACTGTTTCAAATACAATGACAAAAAGAAGTAACTCAGGTTCTTGCTCTGTGTCTTTATAATCACTCTGCTATTTATCATTACTTATTTCAGATCTGCTATTTAGATGCAAGAATATAGATGCAAGAATCATAGAATTTGGTGACACAAATTGTACCATTCTGAACTGTTACAAATTGAAGTCCTTATGTATTAGGGGCTGATTGTATACCTAGTAGTTTTCCAAATCAACTTCCTTGTTAATTATATTCTTCCTTATAGAATATAATATTTATTATTTTAAAATTCTCTACAGGTAGTGCAGCCTCTTATTGCCTGTACCCTAGCATGACTACTCACACTTCTTCATCCTTGGTACTTCAGAATCTGTAGGTCTCCTTACATTTTGTGGATACAAGTGGGACACTCTGGTTGACCATGACTCATCTTTTGTTTTTGCCCCCATTATGGGCCCACCTCCTAATCTGAGTGATATTCTTGCCACCACTTTTTGGGTGTTGGTTGTAATTGAACAAAGCTGGTTCTCTTTTATTGAACTTTGAGTCACTTGTAATGTCTTCAGAGGTTATGTATCACAATATTCACAACCACACAGCATCACCAAGAGTCTATTCATCTTAGGAAGATGATTTTTACATAAAGAAGTAGAGAAACTAATAGCTTCCAAAATCCCATGTAGCTTACTTTCTTCTGCCAGTTAAATTCTGGAGCCAGTTCGTTGTCTATCTACTCTACTTGAAATCAGTCAAGCAACAAGAATACATGGTATCAGGTACTGTCCTTGGGAATTGAAGATACAAGTACAGAGAATGAAGCAGTCCTACTCTTAAGGAGCTTGCATTCTAACAGAAAACATGTACATATAAAAAAAGGAGATCACTGTCAACTGGGGAATTGAGGAAAGGCTTCCCGTAACTACTGAGAGACTAACTCAGTGGGCTGGGCATTTATTTAGCAGTATGTCAGTGTGGGAACATAAATGTACATTTAAAGTTCAACAATTCAAACTCAAACAGTGTACAGGTTCAAAGCCTTGTATTTAATATTCCATGTAGCCTTGTCTTTGGGAGTACACAAAGAAAACAAAAATACATAATATGGTATAAAGAGAATGCCTCCTTTAATTATTGATCATGTTTTCAATAACAGTACACCAAGATCTCTTTGATGTGATCTTTGTATTTGATGAACAAGATAGATTGTTTTTATGTGAGCATGAATTCAGTGATTTTTATGGGATGATTTCATTTGTATAGCAGCAGAATTTCTAAGCAAATGCAAAGCAATGATAATATGCTATGCCAACAGAATTTACATAGAAAGAAATCAACAGGCATTTTAGTGTAGCCTCCATAGGAAAGAATGTTGAGTTTAGTGAGACAACCTGAGCTCAAATCTTGTTTCTGTTGCTTTGTACAAATTGGTTTACCTCTCTGAGAGATTTCCTCATCTGTAAAATGGATTACCAAAATAATTAAGAGGTTGGTTTTGTCTATAAATCTGTGGTGCTATAATATCACTTAGTGAATCAAATTTAACAACAGCCAAAATGCCATACTTTAATCAGGGACAAAATCTCTTAGCATTACATATTGTAATTTTTTTGGTTAAACTTGTTGTTTATTGTTTAAACTGTTACAGACATATAGGTGCCTCATAAGTCATTAAAGAATATCAGGAGAATATGTACTACAGCCATCTGGGGTAATCCTTTCTGAGGGATAATCTCTGGAAATTCTTATGGGTGTTTGGATGTTTAATCTGCCCTGCTGCAATTTAAAACTCTTGTTCTGTTCTCATTTGGAAACCACATAATTACAATTTCCTTATAGTATATATCCATAACCTTTCCTCCAGTGTCCAATTTTATAATCCTTTGGATTTTTGCTTGATTTTTTTTTAATTCTTCAATCTACACAAATTCAAAATAATTTACTGAGTGTAATATCTTGCACAGCATAGATACCAAGTAAATAATTTTTGAATAACAAAATACAGTAATGTTTTTATGCATGAGTAATAAAATGTAAAAATAGTGACTTTATACTGTTCAATTTGTCAAAGGTGGTTGTTGGAGATCAAGATGGGGTGGCTACATGTTTTGGCATAAAAAAAGGAGAAGCTGTGGTAAGTAGAGCATTTTGGAATGTGCTTTAGAGAGAAAGAGGTTCTCCTTACATTTTCTTACACTTAAGTTTTAAAAATTCTAAAATGCATATCTTGACAATAGAGACAATGTTTAAAAAAATTAAAAAGAAAATTTATTTCCGACACAAATATACCATATAGGGTAGCAGCAGATAGCTTGGAATTAATTTGCTTGATAAATATCTTAGGAAAAGTAATTGCTACTCATAGTTGGGAATAAAATGTATACTTTGTTCTGTAGACCTAAATTTAGATGTACTTTTAATTAGCATTAGAGATATTTTGAATTGGAGAAAATAACAATGAGAGCTTAGCTGTAGGACAACATGAAAAATTAAATTAATGGATATTTTTAAATGCCCTCTATCTACCTAGTACTGTATTAAATATTGTGGTGTAAACAAAAGAAAGAAAAGAATTCATAATTCCAGGAAATTATATTCTGGTTGTATATATATGGGGAAAAAAATCTGAAAACAACCTAAGACAATATACATTTGAATCTTAATATATAAAGCTTTAGAGATTCAGAAAATATTTCATTTGTTTCTTGGTCTTATGTGCCTAATCTATTCCATTTACTAACTTTTCTCTCTCTTTTTTCTTTTTATAAACAAACATCAAATCGTTTTTAGGGCTACTACTTTGTAGTATGGTTTACTACTGTCAGGCTCCCTTCCTTTCTACTTTTTTGTCCATTATTTCCTATGAGGTACTTCACTTTTTATTCCTTCAGTTGAATTTTGTGGTTATTATTTTTTTTTGTAGAGCTACAAAATAATTTTGATAATTTTATTAGTATGGCACTGGATCAATAAACTTAATTTAAGGAGTTGTGTCATTTTCATTAAACTGGCATTACACCACCTGATTGTTTTTATTTATGTCTTTTCTGATATCATGATGTCCATTTCTGCTTTTTTTGAATTCACTAGAAACAAAATAAATTTTATTCTGATCCCTTCTTTTAAATCTATATGGGTTTCTGTTTTTAAAATGTGCTTTGTATAAATAACATATTGTTGGTCTTTACTTTCTAATTTCTAATTATTTTCCTATCCTATATATATATATGGGTGAGTTTATATTCACTGTTGATTGCTAATTATATTTGTCCCTCTAGTATATCCTCTTATATTCCCCATTCCTATTTTCCTCTATATAAAAAGATGGTAAAATAAAAGAAGTATGATCAACATTAGTTATTAGTAATCAAAGTGGCCTGATTCCTTTCCTCTTTACCAGTTATCTTCATCAAGTCTAGAATTCTGTTTACTAATTTTTTATTTTCCTTCCCTCCTTTTGATCCTCACCTCTCTCTGATCTATTGTCCAAGTTTAAATGTTTTGCTTATGAATATTTCTTCCTTGACTCTGCTTTTTCTTTTAAGCCCTCCTCTCTTTTCTTCTTGTTCCCATCTGTCTTCTTGTTGAATTTACTGTGTTTCTTTACCAAATTGTGTGTGTGTGTGTGTGTGTGTGTGTGTTTTCAACCTGCCTTTGTTGGGCTCAGATGTGAGTAAAATTCCTTCGATACCTTCCCCATATACCCTTTCTCCTATGTTCATGTACTCTTCTTATATGGCACATTTAGGAGGAATAATAAGTTTTTCCTCCTCCTTTCTTATTTTTTTTTTTCTAATATATATTCCTTGTTCCCCCTTCTTTTTCTTTACTGTCTTCCTTTATAATGTATAATAATAACCGTTCCTCACATCTTTCACTTTGCCTTTCTTTTCTGTCTCCCTGTTCACAGATATAGGAATTTTAAAGAGGCAATTGTCTCCCATTCCCTTATTAGAGTAAGCTTTTATGCATCATTTAGCTTTTTCCAGTGTTTCAGATATACTTATCTTTCTGGGGTTCTCGTTTCTGTTTCTTTGCCTGTCACAGATTCTATCTGCTACATAATTTCTGTCTTTTCATCAGGAATGCTTGAAATTCCTCTATTCTATTAAAGTCTATTTTAAAGTAGGATTAAACCTGTTTTTAGGGGAGAAAAAGGCAAAGGAATAAGCATTTCTATAGTTCCTGGTATGTGCCAGGCACTATGCTAAGTGCTTTTTAGAAATATCTCACTTCACCTTTGCATTAGCCCTGTAAGGTAGGTGCTAACAACAGTGAACTGACTTGCCCAAGAGTCATACTAGTAATTGTGAGGATGCATTTGAACTCTGGTCTTCCTTACTTCAGGCCCAGTACTTTGTTCTGCCAGCTGTCTCCATTCCCCCCACCTTTTTTTTTTTTCTTTAACCTTGAAGTTGTAAATTTTGGTTATGACATCCTGAGAATGTTCAATTTGAGGGGTTTTTTTGTTTGTTTGTTTTTTTTAGGAGTTGAATGGTGGATTCATTCTATTTTTAATTTGCTTTGATTCAGATAGATCTGGATAGCTTTCTTTTATGATTTCTTGCAATATAGTAACTAGATTTTTTTGTGTGTTTTAAGATTTTCATATAATCTAATAATTATTAGATGCTTTCTTCTTGATTTGTTTTCCATGTCAGTTGTTTTTGATACTTGGTATCTTAAATTTTCTTTTTTTTTTTCAGTCTTTTGATTTTGTTATAATATAGCTTGAAGTCCCCTAGAGATCTGAATTCTTTTTGATCCATTTTTTGGGGGATTTACCACTTGGGAAAGGTTTTTCTTTTTCTTTTTTTTAGTTTTTTGCAAAGAGATAAAGAACAGAAGTATAAACATCTCCTTCCCTCAAACTACTTACTAAGGGCTCTTGGTCCTCTTAGATCATGTTATCTATAAATAGTATGGAATAGAGTAAATGATGTGGTTTTTGGTATTTTCCTTTTTTCTTAATTGCACTGCCCTGGCCTCATCATTCAACTGAATTGGCTTTCTCCAAAAGTGGTTGGTGAGCTTTTCCTCTCCAAATCTAATGACCTTTTCTCACTCTTTATTCTTTGTAACTTCTCTGCTAAGTTTGGTGCAATTTCTCTCTAGGTTTTCTGAACCTTTTGTCTTTAGTTTCTCCTCCTAGGTATTTGACTGCTTCTTCTTGGCTTCCTTTGCTGGTTCATTGTTCCTAGGATGTCCCTAACAATGAGTATAACCCCCCATGGCTCCTCCGCTGCTCTTTCATTTGGTTACCTCATTAGCTCCCATGAATTGAACATACAGATGACACCTAAATCTATTTATCAGACCCTAATCATTTGCTTAAGTTCTGTTCATGCCTTTCATTGGAAAGTCTTTGTAGGCTTAGATGTTTTGGGGGACATTTGCAGGGAAATCCATTCAAAGGCTATTGGATACCCCAAAGGCACCTCAAATTAAGCATGTTTCAAACTAAATTCATCATCTTTCCTTCCAAAAGGGAGGAAGAAGCCTCCAATCTGTACTTTTCTATTACTATCCAGGGTATCCTTTTAGTGACCAGGTTTATAGCTTGCTATCATTCTTGACACCACCTCACTCTTTCACCCCATATATCCATTCAGTTGCCAAATCTTGTCAGGTCTACTTTATCTTTACTCTTTATTCACTGAGCTACTGCCTTTATTTAGGTGGTCATCACCTCATATCTAGACAGGAGCTTTCTCATTGATCTCTTTGTCTTCAGCCTGTCTCTGCTACAAAGTGATCTTCAGAAAGATCTTTCTGAAGTATAGGTGTGACTATTGCTCTCTACTCACTAAAGTCCAATAGCTATCTCCCTCATAACTGTAGCATCAAATATGAGCTGCTCTGTTTAGCTTTTCAGGCTTTTTATTTCCCTTTTTAACTCTACCATACATTACTTTGCTTCTGAAACTCACATCTTTGCTTTTCCCAAGAACTGATACTCCATCGTCTATCTCTTCTTTGTACTGGTGTCTCCCATGTCCGAAATTTTAGCTTTATTTCTTAGAATCCCTTGTCCCCTTCATAATTCTGCACGTGATTCCTTCTTTAAGAGCCTTTTCTTTGTATACACCTCTCCCTGCAACTCTTGTTCCCTCTTCCTCAGTTTATTTTGTATTTACTTTTTATATAATGTTGTAGCGAGCTGTCGTCTCCAGAAGCTGCTGGATCGCTCTCTGGGAAGAGATCTGCTGTGTCTACTCAAATCTCTCAGACAGATTCTTCTTCCTGTAACGAACCGTTGTCTCCAGGCAGTTGCTGTTAACTCTTGTCCAAAGAAGTGACTTCCCTTCCTGCAGAGAGCCCCGTCAAGCCTGATGCAATTCAGAGTCTTCTTCTTGTATCCTGGCTCTGAATCTCCTCCAGCTCTTATCCTTCTCCAGGCCGATCTGCTCTCTGCGCCCAGTGCTGTCTCTTTTTATCCTCCCAGAGAATGGGCGTGGGATAATGCAAGGGCTTCTGGGAAGAACCACCCCAGCCAATGAGCTTGCCCCCTCTATCAAGTCAACCTGAGTTCTCACCTTGTAATTGTCCAGAAAACCTGAATTCTCACCTTGTCACCATCCAGACAACCTCAGTTCTCACCTAGTAATCCCAACATCTCCCCCTTTCTTTTGATTTAGAACATAGGACAGTCATGACCTTGAAACATAAATCCATCAATATGGGAAGTATTACAGATAATTACATAAATTACATAAGCACATAGTAACATAGTAACATAACACATGCTAGAAGTATATAACATAATCATAATCATAAATTGAAAATTTATAAATGTCCATAAGTCCATTGTCCATTATTCTCATCTTGTGTGAGGAAGTCCAACGATTCCTGCTGGTTTTAAAGTTCTTTAACAGTCTTTTTATTAGCCATGCTCTTTCAGTGTCAGATGTTTCTTAGATCTTCTCCTTTATTTTGAGGTCTTTCTCTTTTTCTGTCTCTCTCTGATGGACAAGGCGAATATGACTCGTTGGCACCCATCTGATTCCTTCTCCTGCTGAAGAAATACAAGCAAACCCTCTCCCCCAGGCAGTTAACCTATCTAATTTCCTTCTATTTACCACTTTCTAAATCTCTTCTCATCATCTGACAATTACATTGGAATTGTTTGCACTGGATACAGCCCTGTTGGTTTAAAAGGCCTGTATTCTCCCCAAGTGTAATCCATTTTTGCAATCTGATTGCCTTTTGGCTCACTTATCAGGTAATCCCTTTCTGCCATGTGATTGCTTTTCTGCTGGTTGATCAAATCAGAGTCCTGACCTTCTAAAGACTCTTTGGGTATAACATCAGCTGTCATCATGCCCCAAGTCTTTTATGCCTGGGGCCCTGGACTTGGGCCCCTCATCCCATTTCCCTGAATTATTCTACACTCTGATGCCCAATGGAGTCCTCTGTTGCATTTTGGACATGGGGTTTTAGGTCTTCTTTCACCCTGTCTTCTCACTGTATCTCCATACCTACACTGAGCTCTTAGATGTCCAATTTTTCCACATTGAAAACATCGCCGAATTTCTCTAGAAGTCCCTTGCCAGGAGGGACCCTGTCTTTCCACATTCATCATTGTCCGGGTGTAAAAAGCATTTGTTCCCACTGTAGCACAGCGTCTTATGATCTCCTCTAAAGGAGCATCTTTGTCTAATCCCCATATAATTCTTTTGCAAATCTCATTGGCATTTTCCTTAGCCAGATGTTTGGTCATTATTTCTGTAGCTGAATTTTCTCCAATAGTTCTTTTGACAGCAGTTTGCAAACGTCCCACAAAATATGCAAAAGGTTCATTGGGACCTTGCTGTATTTTAGTGAAAGCCTCTCCACGATCTTTCTGTCCAGGAAGGACACCCCAAGCTTTTATCGCAGCCTTAGCAATTTGTTCATATATTGTCATGGTATAATTAATCTGTTCCGAATTCTCTCCATACTGACCTTCACCAGCTAAGTGCTCAAAAGTGAATTGTGTGTTAACTCCTATTTCCAAATTGCATCTGACTTGAATTTTACATAATTCATGAAATTCCGCAAGCCATAATAAATTTTCTCCAGGTTCCAGACATGTCCTTGCTATGGATTTCCAATCATTTGGGGTTAGGACTTCATAAGACAAACCATCTAGTAACATTTTGACATAAGCTGATGTAGCCCCATAAAGGGTACAACCTTTTTTCAAATCCTTAATTTTATTCAAATCTAAAGGTGCATATCTTCTCCTTTTTTTACCTACAGAGTCAGTATTTTCAATCACAGGATATGCATGTATAAAATCACTTATATCCTGTCCTTCTCTCTTAGCTTTAACCAATGCTTTTTCTAATCTTGTCATAGGCTTAGGCTTCTTCACAGGCAATTCTGTTTGTGTTTCTGCCTCTTCCCCTCTTTCTTCCTCCATCTCTGAAGGTGGGGTTGATGTGGGCCTGTCAATAATCTGTTCTCTAGGCAGGGTTGAAGCTTCTTCAAGAGAATCATACCATAATTCCTCATTTAAATCCTCTTGCTCTAGGGAAAGATCTTGATCTTTCCTTTTTTCCTCACACTTCCTCCTCTGTTCATTTTTAAAACTTTTCCTTCTCCTACAACTTGCTTGATAGTTTAAGGCTAATTGAACTATGTTGTAGATATAAAATACTTCTGCAGAAATTGAACGAGGCCCATTTTTTGCTTGAAATTCTTTCATTTCATATCCCACTAGCTTCCATTTATCTACATCTATCTTTTCTTCCTCTAAGAACCAAGGGGATGTGCGTCTTAATGCAGCCAAGAGTTTAGCAATCTGTACCCAGGTTACAAGTAAACTCTGCTCCTCAATTATCTTGATTATACTCTCTATAGTACCACTCCTGAATGGAGCTGAGGTTGCTTCTGGGGCTGGGGTTGAGTCGGCTGAGGTCCAGGGATTGAATATAGCTAACATCTGCCCCATTTCAGCTATAAGAGATTCCTGGTTTAGCCCTTAACAAGTTAAGTTCCTTATTTATCTATTAGCACGCTCACTTAATCTTTAACAAAGTTTCCTCGTTACTCACGGTTCTGGGTCAGAGAGACTGAGATCTAGATTGGAAGCTTTTCCACTGGAATCAGGACTGTGTCTGTCCCTGTTCGGGCGCCAAATTGCAAAGGTCTGGTCTAGCTCTTCTTGTCAGGATAAGCAAATGTCCTTGCCCCACGTGTGGACGCCAAATGTAGCGAGCTGTCGTCTCCAGAAGCTGCTGGATCGCTCTCTGGGAAGAGATCTGCTGTGTCTACTCAAATCTCTCAGACAGATTCTTCTTCCTGTAACGAACCGTTGTCTCCAGGCAGTTGCTGTTAACTCTTGTCCAAAGAAGTGACTTCCCTTCCTGCAGAGAGCCCCGTCAAGCCTGATGCAATTCAGAGTCTTCTTCTTGTATCCTGGCTCTGAATCTCC
This sequence comes from Sminthopsis crassicaudata, assembly GCF_048593235.1. Lineage (NCBI taxonomy): Eukaryota > Metazoa > Chordata > Mammalia > Dasyuromorphia > Dasyuridae > Sminthopsis > Sminthopsis crassicaudata. The sequence goes on from NC_133622.1 coordinate 173,700,312, forward strand.
TCCAGCTCTTATCCTTCTCCAGGCCGATCTGCTCTCTGCGCCCAGTGCTGTCTCTTTTTATCCTCCCAGAGAATGGGCGTGGGATAATGCAAGGGCTTCTGGGAAGAACCACCCCAGCCAATGAGCTTGCCCCCTCTATCAAGTCAACCTGAGTTCTCACCTTGTAATTGTCCAGAAAACCTGAATTCTCACCTTGTCACCATCCAGACAACCTCAGTTCTCACCTAGTAATCCCAACATAATGTAGACATATTTATACACACATATATATTGTCTCTTTCATAAAATAATATAAACCCTTTGAGGATAAGAAGTGTGTCTGAATTTGCATCCCCTTGATTCCAGAGGACTACCTCATGTCCTGTTGTTTTGTTTGCTTAAGTCTTATTTTCAAGGAATCTGTTACTTGAGTAAAATTTTGTTCCTCATGTTTGAAGCTTTTTTATTCTTTTTCCAGGTTTTTTCCCCCCCAGAGTTCTTTCATATTCTTTCCTTTAGAGCTCTCATTCGATAATTTTTCACTTGTTCTTAGTTCATTTCCCCCCTGAACTCCAGGAGCTGAGGCACATGTATAATTTTTTTTGTGGCTTTGTTTATAAATGAGCTGGAGTTATTCTCTTTTTTTCTGGGTCTGTATCTTAAGCATGGCTAGTTCTGTGCCTCTTTGCTATCAGTGTTTTTTTTAATATTTATTCATTTTCCTCATGATACTTTATGAATTGAGACTGTTTTGGAACTAGGCTTTATACAATTCTGGAAGGAATGGTGGGAGTCTTTTATTATTGATCTCTGGTTTATGAGGTCTGGATAATAAGTGCTGTCTTCTTTAAGGATTTCAGGAATGACCAGTGTTTTAAGCAGTAAGAAGTATCTTTGTTGGAGTAGTTGTGGGAGAACTGGGCTGTTTCCACTCATTGACATCTTGAGGAGAAGATTTTTTTTTTAAATATAAAACTATACAATTATTTTCCATTATTTTCTATGAGTATATATATAAGCAATGGAGCATGTAGAGCCTTGGCCTTGGAGTCAGGAATATCTGGATTCAAGTCTTGCCCCAACATATACCAATTGTATGACCCAGGGCAGATCACTTAAAACTCTCATTGACTTTGACAACTCTGCAAGATTCAAAGCTTCAGAATGAGCATTGGCTGAGAGGGAAGTTCTTCCTGGGAACTTCCTACACTGATAAAATCATAGCTCTGCCCCTGTCATTTCTCTCTCTTTTACACACACACACACACACAATATACATATACCACAAATATACACAATACACATAGGCATATATGTATATATATATATATATATATGTATAAAATGAGGCAGATATGCATATCTATACCATATATTTGTATATATTATGCATGACTATAATAATGTCTAGGTATGTGTATATGTGCATATGTATACATATAAACACACATATATAGACATGAACACACACGTGTATGTGGTACTTGGGCTCTTTCTGGTTACTTGTAAAGTGTGTGCTTGTGTTCGATATATATTTTACCTAGAAACTTACCTGGAAGCATGGTTTTGCTTATGATGTGCATGCACACATGCAGAAAGAACTATGAATTGGTATACTCATCACCAAAAAGTAGCTTTAAGATTCACTAAATTGTTTATATGCCCTTTGGGATAAACCAAAGAGAACAAAAAAAGGAAAAGGACTTACATATAAAAAACTGTAACATCTCTTTTTTTAATGACAAAAATTTGGGAACTAAGGGGATGTCTTCTAATTAGAGAATGACTGAACAAATTATGGAATAATGAAAGGGATTGTTTCAGAGAAATCTGGGAAGACTTCTCTGCCCTGATGTAAAGTGAAAGAACAACTGGAGAGACAAACACCTTTGAAAGATGGAGAATTCTGGTCACTGTAGTGTCCAAAAATATGCTACCTGACTGGAGAGATGATAGATTCAGATACAGAATGTGACACACATTTTTGGGGCATGGTCAATGCTTGACTATACATGGGTGTTACAAACAAAAGTTTTTTTTTTATTCTTTTTTAAAAGCCAGAGGAGGGGAAATTGGTAGTGAAAGAAATATTTGTGTATTAAAAAATATTTTTAAAAAAAGTTAAACCAATGAGAATGTCATTAGCAGAGAAGTATGAGTAAAATCATGGGTTCTGTTTATAATTCTGCTCTGAAGAATAATCCTGTGTTAGCAAAAGTAAAGTGAAATTTTATGCTATTAGTATAGGTATGGGGGATTTAAATTCACATGCTTCAGCTGAAATGTCAGGCAGCAATGGTTGTGAAGCATTAAGGAAGTATTAGTTCAAATAAACAGCTTATTCAAATGGAAATTTTTGAGGTTATAGAAAGACCCTTGTGAATTTTCTAGTTGACATTTCCTGCTCTATATTAACAATACTTGGTTTTTAGCTTTGTGAAAATATGCATATATAAATAAGCATACTTATTTATATAATTAAATATTTAAAGAACATTTAACAGAAAGGAATACTAAAAATAGAAATTTTGTTTCATTGTACTCACTAATATTGTGGCACTTTATATGTGAAACTCAGTATTCTTTAATGACAAAAAGGAAGCTTTTTTAAAAAGGCTTATTAATTATTTCATTAATGATTCTTACAGCCGGTGTTCAAGACTTTACCAGGGCTGAAAATTGCACGGCTGGAGTTAGGAGGAGCACTTAATACACCACAGGAGAAGATTTTTGTGGCTACAGGCTCTGAAATCAGAGGTTTCACGAAGAGGGGAAAGCAGTTTCTTTCATTTGAAACTAATCTCACTGAAAGCATCAAAGCTATGTATGTTGATAATTTCATCCCTCCCCCCTCACCATGTACTAGATCTCGAAGGCTGAGGAGTTTTTGACAGAGACCTGTATTTTAATATATTATGGTATGTGGGAATAACTTTAAGGCCTGGCTTCATTCACCTTGGAGGCACAGATATAGGCTATACGTGCTACTTGAAAGATCTGATTCTCAGTTTTATGTTTTTGATAATTTTGCATTTCTCATATGTTTGTTTTTGTAAAAGTTGTGTAGACTTTTTTTTTAAACAAAGAAATAGAGTTAGATTCAAAGAAAACCCCTGCCTCTGAGCATTTACATTGATTTACTGTCACTTTGTTCTATATTAACCTTTTGTTGCCAATAGGGCTGGCCTTATGAATTGGTGACCATCAAGTTGATACCATTTCATGGAAGTCAGAGAGGATCTCTTTCATGTTGCATCTTACCAAGGCCTGAGGCCTCAGATTTATTCTCTCTTAAGTATTCACATTGAGCTGGTTGGGGTGGCACACTGAACTTTTAAAATTACAGAGTGAAAATTAGTCAAATTCTTCCAAAAAGCAGGATTAGTGTTAGGATGTAGATGCATGGAAAAGTAAAAGTCACTTGTTTCCAGTAATACACAATTAAATTTATAGTGTCTCTGCTTTCATTTTCTCCAATTTGAATATTTCCAGGAGAATGCTGAAATGTCTCTTCAAGATTGTCACAAAAATTATAGCAATATAAAACTGAAATTGTAAAAATTGTAGCAGTATAGGGTGGAAATTTAAGGAGGGAAATGAAGAAGGATATTAAGGACCCTTCAAGGTAAATAGGGGAATTTTAGCATTTGGTAGAAGTGAACTAACTTTCACATTAGTCTCAAAAGAAAATTGAATCATCAGTTTGCTGTTTAAAGAAATTACTTTTTTTAAAGAAGCAGTTAGGGTTAAGTGACTTATGGGGATCATACAGCTTGTAAGTTTCATGAGCCTGAGGCTGGATTTGAACTTAGATCATCCTGACTCTAGGACCAGTGCTCAATGAGAAATGACTTTTTAATTGCCATGTTGTCTCTCATTCCCAGGCACATCTCTGGCTCAGATCTCTTCCTCTGTGCCAGTTACATCTATAACCATTACTGTGATTGCAAAGACCAACATTACTACCTGTCGGGGGACAAAATCAATGATGTGATCTGTCTCCCAGTTGAAAAATTGCCTTGTATTATACCTATCCTGGCCTGTCAGGACAGAGTGCTTCGAGTTTTACAGGTAGGTGACTATTGTTGGCTTTCTCCTTTTGCATATATAAGCCATATTCAATTCAAGAGGAATTTATTATAAAGCTAGGAATACAAAGGCAAGTTCCTGTTCTTTGGACTAGGGGAATAAAAGAAATAAGTAACTGATTCTTTACTAACTTACACAAAATAATTTCATAGAGAAAAGGCAATGAGGAAAGCCTTAAATAAGATAATGCTATCTGAGTTGCCCTTCAAAAGATCCTCAGAATTCTAAAAGGGGAAACAGGACATGGGGGACACCAGGGAATGAAAGCAAGCTAGCAGTCCAGTTTGACTCTACACATACATCCACATGCATACATATACACATGCATGCACATACATACACACACATGCCCCTATCTCTTAATTTAAAATAATAATAATTACTAAAGAAATTTATCCAAGGACACCTCTATGGAGAATCACATTCTCTTAGTCACAATTTTTGGTAATTTAAGTGTTACATTGGATTTCTATTTTAAACTGTCTTGTTTGTTTGAGCAAAATGCGCACAGTTTTTTTGGCCATTGTCAGGGAGACAGAGTTTAAGGTTCTGCACCCAGTTGTTTGAAGACTATTCTGATCCCAAATTCCTGGCCATATCAAGGTAAGTATGCTTACTATCCAAGAACTTCTGTGCTCCTCTTCTTTTTTTAAAAAAAAATTGTCATATTTATTTTTTTCCTACCAATCATATTTTATTTTTTCCAATTATATGTAAAGATAGTTTTCAAAATTCATTTTTTTACAAGATTTTGAGTTTCAGATTTTTCCCTCTCTTCTTTTCCTCCCTCCTCAAGATAGCAAGCAATCTGATGTAGTGTATAATCATGTTAATCATTTCCACCTAAGTAATGTTGTGAAAGAAGAATTAGAACAAAAAAGAAAAGGTTAAAAAAAAAAACATGAGAAAGAAAAGCCAAAAAAAAAACCATAAAAAATTCCTTAATCTGTGTTCAGATTCCATACTTCTTTCTCTGGATGTAGATGGCATTGTCTTGGACAATGGCTGAGAAGAGCTAAGTCTCTCATAGTTGATCATTGAACAATGTTGCTGTTATTGTATACAATGTTTTCTTGGTTCTGCTCACTTTACTTTCTGCATCAGTTCATGTAAGTCTTCTCAAGTTTTTCTGAAATCAGCCTGTTCATCATTTCTTATAGTACAATAGTATTCTATTACATTCTTATACCATAACTTGTTTAGCCATTTCCCAATTGATGAATATTCCCTTAATTTCAAGTTCTTTGCCACCACAAAAAGCTGTGCTATATACTTCTACTTCTTTCTAGAAACCAAGAAAAAGACATATGAGAAGAATCAATATATGTGAATTGGGTGGATACAGAGAAAATCATTGACAGCTGGGTGGCATAATGGATAGAATATTGGACTTGGAATCAGGAAGACTTATCCAAATGAGTTCAATCTTATCTTCAACACTTTCTTGCTCCAAATTCAACAACAACAAAATGAAGAATTGGCCTCTGATATAAGATCAGAGATTTGGAGTTTGGGATGATCTTAGATGTCTTTACATCCAACTGTGCATTTAAGGGTAGCTAGGAGGTACAGTGGTAGAGTATTAAGTTTGGGGTCAGGAAGTCTTGTTTTCCTAAATTGAAATCCAAATTCAGACACTTATTAGCTATATGACTCTGGGCAAATCATTTATTCTGATTTGCCTCCATTTCCACATCAGCAAAATGAGCTAGAGAAGGAAATTGCAAACCATTCCAGTATCTTCGTTAAGAAAATTCCATATGGGGTCACAAAGAGTCATTCATGATTGAGATGACTGAATAACAACAACAAAGGGAGAATCATGTCCTTAGCTTAGGCCACCATTAAGTCCAAACCAGTGATTTATGTCAATGATAACTTTATAATTAAGCAAATTAAAAAAAAATGAAGCCAAAAAAATCTGTCAACATCATTTTAAACATTAATATGGCCATTTTCTAAATAAGCCCCTTAAAGACAGGACCAGGTTTGACTTGAGTTTTATTGCTTCCCCTTCCCAACTGAGCCCGGGCTCTGTTCACAAATGAGGATTTGCAGGTTTGTTATGTGATTATAGGGTTTCTTACTTCCCCTTTCCCTGACCTCTTTTCCTTTCTCTTTTCCATTCCCTTTTTTATGGTGGTTCAGATTCCTTTTAATTTTTTGCAGAACTAGGGGTGTTTTGAAGCCAGCTTGTATAGGTCAACGAAAGTCAATTGTTAAATTTTCATTGTGAGCAATTAAACCTTAAAAACTGATAAGTAGTACAAATCAAGACTTAATTTATTATTTTGTTTATTGTCTAGACTTAAGAAAGTTATGAAGAAAATGTTAATAATGCAGCTTAAGCTTATAAATGTGTCTGTCATAGGTACATTTCCCCACATCCCTTCAAAGCTATCATTTCCTAGCATACCCTCTCCCACCTCAGTAAAACTCATGTAGAATATTACATTTGAATATTCATAACCATAAGAATGCTTTCTATTTAAAGGACATGATTTTGAATTCCATCATTTCAATGTTTTCATGTCATGTTTTTCCTCAGGGGTCTGATATGATGTATGAAGTGGAAGTTCCTGGTCCCCCCACAGTCCTTGCCTTACACAATGGGAATGGTGGTAAATAGATGGCATTTTCATACTGAAATAGAACAACACGTTAAGTTGTTTATATCTGAGGCTAAAGGTTCTTATCAATACTACATAACCTTTAGTTATATGTTTATAATATTCTTTTACAGTGTTTTATTTTTAAAGTTAAATAATGAATTTATAATACATTTTGAAAGAGAAGCAGTCTGTACATTATAGAAATTTGTAGTTTCATTTATTATCCTTTTCTATTTTGTTGTTCCATGTATGTGCAAATGACCATTTTTATTTGATATTTGTAAATTTAAAAAGAAAAAACTGTAACAATGTAGGGAATTAGGAAAACTTTTAGCACCTTTAATAAACACCACACAGAAACATCTCAAACATCCATCACAGTATGTTTTAATTTTTTTTTTCCTGAGGCTGGGGTTAAGTGACTTGTCCAGGGTCACACAGCTAGGAAGTGTTAAGTGTCTGAGACCACATTTGAACTCGGGTCCTTCTGAATTCAGGGCTTTGCCACCTAGCTGCCCCTCACAGTATGTTTTAAAGAAATAAATGAACGTTATGGTACAAAAGGAGTAATAAGCTACTCTCAGAATCCTGGGTTCTACTCCTGACCACTACTCTGTCACAAAATAATTGCATTATCTCTCATCTCTTGAAATGAAGGAATTGAAATACTCTCCTCTAAAGAGAAAAGTTTCTTTATCACTCTAAAATCTAATTATTTTTGAACACCCTTATAAAACATGTTCATATTAACTTTTTTCTTTAATTAATATTTTGTAGTTTCAGTGGTGTGTATATATTGCTGCTGGAAGCCTAACCTTTGGACTTACAAAGGACAGTTCTATAAGTATTTTTTTTTTAATTGAAAGAATTGATAAAATCAAATCCTATTGGGGCAGCTAGGTGGTGCAGTGGATAGAGCACCAGTCCTGAAATCAGGAGGACTTGAGTTCAAACTCAGATATTTTTAACACTTCCTGGCTGTGTGACCCTGGGCAAGTCACTTAACCCCAATTGCCTCAGCAAAAAAAAAAAAAAAAAAAAAAAAATCAAATCCTATTATAATGTCATTTGTATTACATAGGTCAAATTATGTACCTAAAATATTCCTATTCGTTCAGTCAGCAAATATTAATTATCTACTATATGCAGAGTAGTATACATACAAGTGTGGGCAGATAGACAAAGCTTAGAAAAGATGTAACTGCTTTCTTGGAGCATAGGAGGGGAGGGTAAAATGCAAGCACAAATAAGTGTAATATCCAATTTTCCACAGACGTTTTAGAATGTGATACAACAGCCTATACAAAGACATGAGATGGAATGTCAAGTGCAGGAAACAGTGAGTAGCCCTGTTTGACTGGATCATAAAGATCATGCATGAAATAATAAGTCTGGAAAAGAAGGCTTCAGCCAGATTGTGGAAGACTAAAATCCAGGCAAAGTAGTTTTTCTATCCTGTAAGCCATATGGAGCCTTTTTGGAATTGTGAATAGCGAATAGCTATTTTGGAATAGCGAAATGGCTAGAGTCTAGACTATGCTTTAGATATGAACTGTGGACTGGAAAAGAAAGAGACTGGGAACAAGGAGGTCAATTAGAAGGCAATTGCCATAAATTGAAGTAAAAAGCAATATGAATCTGAATTAGGAAAATAACTAGTACAAGAGGTTGTGAACATCTTGGAAATAGGGGCCATATTTTCTGTATCCATATGGCTCTGTATAGTGCCTAGGCTAGATAGTAAGTCATAGGTAAGTCATACTACTTGCCAGGGTTAGCCAGAAAAGCGCATGTTTGACCATTTCTCCCAACACTAGTCCAGTGTAGTCAGATTTTATTTTATTCTTTTTTGTCCTCTTGGAGAAATTGTCATTTATAATATAGATAATTTTAAATGCTTAATATTTCCTGTAATATTTGGAGAATTTAGGGATTTATGTAGTTTTTTTTCTGTTTATCAGGATAAGCACTTTAAGGAAAATCAGAGCCCATGGTAATATAACTGTAACAAAACAATGATCTGCTGATAAAGAAATTGGTGGGCTTATTTGTTATTTTATCATTTTTATCTTCTCTTGCTTATTGACCAAATTTCATAATTTCTACCATAATGGTGTTTAAAAACCAAAAGTCTTACCTCCTGGTTGGGTGTCTTACAATGCAGACTAAGACTTAAGAAGAAGATATTCTCTACAACCACTGCAAACATGGGGAGATTTATGGGAAGAAAAGGCCATAGTTATCATTAAGTACCATATAGCTTTAAATATGATGTCCTTTTAAAATTTATGTTCTGTTTTTAAAATCAAATTTTATGCTTAGGTAAATATGATAGTTGGTGTATTTTGTCTTTAACTGGTCAAAAATGAATCTACAAAGTTATCAATCAGATTATATATCTGTTATGGTTAGAGATGTAGAGTGAGCTTTTGTCAGTAGAGGGAGTTCTCATATTGATGAGGTTATCATTCTTTGAAGTATTGGCATAAATACAAGGTGTCCTAAAAGTCCAATGTCCTTCTTAACCAATTAGAGCTTCAATATTAAATTAATATCTATTTATTTTTTACATTAATGCTACATTATTTATTTATTTTTAATTTTCATTATTTATTTATTTAGTTAATCATTTTTGCTGAGGCAATTGGGATTAAGTGACTTGCCCAGGAAGCTAGGCAGCTAGGAAGTGTTAAAAGTCTGAGGCCAAATTTGAACTCAGGTCCTCCTGACTTCAGGGCTGGTGTTCTATCCACTGTGCCACCTAGCTGCCCCAATGTTGCATTATTTAATCAGTCAAAATTTAAATTATCAAAGCTTTGCTGTTAATAAGTAAATAAAATTCATATTAAAGCTTTAATAGTTTAAATCTGCATTAAGGTTTTGGGGGCATCCCATCTAGTAGTTAAAAGGATCAGGGAAGAGCTGGAGTTTGGGGATGAGGAGATTTGGATTTTAGTGCAGTGCTACTAATTAGCCATTTGCAAATTCACATTGTCCCTTAAAACAATGGGACTAGACCTGATTAGAAGTCTTTTCTAGTACTTACATTCTAAGAACATATACCCAGAAACTACTTCAAATTATTTTGCATTGCGTAGAATTAAAAATTTTCCCCATAAAACTATTAGGAAAATAATTTTTTCTTAACAGTTCAGTTGTAAATGGGAGAAACATTCATTTCTCGATTTTCTAGGTGAATCTGGAGAGGATCTTCTGTTTGGAACCTCAGATGGAAAATTTGGAATTATTCAGATCACTGCATCCAATCCAGTACATAAATGGGAAATGAGAAATGAGAAAAAGAGGGGAGGTATGTCATTTGCTAACATTTGGGGAATCTAAACTTCAGTAGTTTTTATGTTAACTCTGTAGCTCAGAATTTAATGGGTACAATAATTCTTACCTTACTACTCACAGGGTGGTTGTAAAGGTCAAAAATCAAATGAATACAAACTGCTCAGTATCTGAATGTAATATGTTATAGGTGAGTTGTTCGTATTACTTAATTCATTCACTTTTCAAGGATTAAAAGTATCCTCATTTCCTTTTCTCTGATACCTCATTGAATTGACATATTTATTAAGACTGATAATTTTAAATATTGTACATGAGTATTTTTCATAAGGAAATCATTGCATCTTAAAGTCAAGACTTTCTTTTTTGTGTCAATCCTCTGATATCTTTATTTTTACTTCTTTAGTTTTAAAATCTATATTTATCATTTATTACAGGCTACCAAAAAGAAATATTTATTTTACCTTTCTAGATAAAATAAATTAATTTTTGTTTAAAATATGATACCTATTTAATCAGTTTGAGACCTAGATTTAGTTCTGTGTTCTATGTGAATAAATTGGTCATAAAGATTTTTACAGCCTTTTAATTGGTCCCCTCCCTAGAATCTCCACTCTACTCCATTCTTTCATACCACTTCCAAAATGATTTTCTTTAGGCACTGCTCTGAAGCTTGTCACTCCCTAACTTAGTCAACACTATTGTCTTTCTGTTGCTTTTAGAATCAAATATAAGCTCTTGATTAGTTTTTTTTTTCCCCCCTGAGGCTGGGGTTAAGTGACTTGCTCAGGGTCACACAGCTAGGAAGTGTTAAGTGTCTGAGACCAGATTTGAACTCGGGTCCCCCTGAATTCAAGGCTGATGCTCTATCCCCTGTGCCACCTAGCTGCCCCCTCTTTATTAGTTTTTAAAGCCCATTATATTCCAGTTCTATCTTTCCAATCTCTTTGGACAGCTCTCTTTTCTCTAACCTACTTCATACTTTGCAGTTCAGCCAAACCAGACTCTTCTGGTTTAATTTAATTTAATTTAATTTCTCATTTCTCTTCTTTTACACTGGTTCTTCTGGCTGTGTCTCATGACTGGAACATACTACCTTCTTAACCTCTGCTACACAGAATAGTTCAAGAAGGCCCCATTTTCTACATGAAGCCTTTACGATCCTTGCAACTTCTAGTGCCCTTATCACACAGCTTTGTATTTTGTATTTATTCTCCTTATAGCAAGCATTTATATCATACTTTGAGATTCGCAAAGTGATTTGCAGATATTATTTAATTTTTATATTAACCCTGAGAGATGAGCATGATCATTATCCCCATCTTTATATTTATTCTGTGTAGACTTATATAGATTCTTTTTCTCTTCCTTATTAGAATGTAAATTTCTTTCAAATAGAGGTTGTTTTATTTGTATCCCCAATTCCTAGCACAGTTCCTGTCACGTAAATGTTGATTGATTGATTGGTCAACAATTTAAAAGACCAGAAGTTGGTCTTATCTTTGGAGTATTAAAAAATAAATCTCAACTTGTAAGAAGATGGAAGAATGAAAGGATCCAAGAAAGCTTCTCTCAATAATCCCTCCAAATAGTAATAGAAACATCAGAAAAGAAGCATAATGGTTGAAAATTCCCAAAAGAAGAATTAAAAGCCATAATAATGAGAAAACCAACAAAGAGTTACAACATGATGAAATAATACAATGAATCTTTCTAAGACTAGAGGCAAAAATCCCACAAAAAATAATTTAAGAAAGAATTAAGAAAAAATTTTAAGAAAAGTGCCCTGCTACCACACCTAGGATGGCATTAGAAACCTGGCTAGAATTTGGAATTATACAAATAAAATAACTGAAATATCCATAGTCAGATATATACTTCTAGGTATATATGCAAGTTAATAATCTTTCCTCCCTCAAAGTTCTCATAGACATCTAAATATTTATAGCAGCTTTTTTTGAAAGACCTGGAAACAAGGAAGATATCCATTGATTAGGGTGTGGCTTAACAAATTGTCATGCAAAATGTTATGGAATATTACTATACTATAGGAAACAGTAAATATAATGATACAGAGAAGGATGGAAAGGCTGACAGTAATGGCAGAGTGAAGTCAACAAAGTTAAGAATAAGGTGTAGTCATGGGCAGTGCCAAAATGGCAAAGCAAAACCTACACTCTCCCAAATTGCTCTCCAAACAACTTTAAAATAAAGCCTCAAATCAAATTCTGGATCAGCAGAACCAACAAAAAGTCTGGGTGAAATAATTTTCCAGCCTAAGACAACCTAGAAGATTGGTGGGAAAGGTCTGTCTTACTGAAGTGGTGGTTGGGCCTGTAACAGACTATGCCCCAGAAAGTCAATAGCAGGCTTTGGAGGCAAGTTGGTGATAGCAGCTTCAGGAGCTCTTAGCCCACAGACACTAAGGAGGTCATACAACTTGTCAGAAGGAGACAATAAGGAATCCTTTGCTAGCACTGGGTGCAGCATTGCAAATATATGATACTGGGTTGCAGTCTCAGGGCATGGAGGATTATTTGTACACTAACACTTGTGGCTGCAGGAGAGCAGAGACTCTAGTCACAATTTCAGGATGGGGAAGAATGCTTGTGGCTGCTCACAGGAGAGCTTCAGATTCAAAGCACAAAGAAGTACTGATATTTATGACCTTAGGAGACCAGGAGTTGAGTCACAATTCCAGAATCATAAGGAATGAAAGCATTTATAGCTATAGGGGAGCAGAGACTCTGTGTTACAGTTCCAGGGCAGAGAAGAATGCTTGTGGTGGTTCACAGAGTAGAACACAGACTTGGAGAGCACACCTCGGCTTAGGTCATTCCACCTTGGAAAAATAAAAGTTTATAGACCACCATCCCACACTTTGCCCAGTACTACCTCTGTGAAACAGCAGCATGAAAAACCTGAAGCTTGAGACAGTCCCCTGTCCACTCTGGGAACAGAGCTCAACTTTAACATAAAATTAAAAATCAAGAAAAAGGCTGGAAAAATGAGCAAATAACAAAAATAAATTGACCATAAAATAATACTATAGTGACAAAGGTATTAAGACACAAACTCAGAAAACAACAGTCAAAAGAGCTACATGTAAAACTTAAAAAAAAAAAAGTGAATTGGTACCAGGCCCAAAAAAGAATTCCTTGAAGAATTCTAAAAAGGATCTTAAAAATCAAATGAAAGGTAGAGGAAAAATTGGTAAAAGAAATGAAAGAAAATTATGAAAAAGTCAACAGCTCAGTAGATGAGACATTGAAATACTGAAAAAAGCAACACCTTAAAAAAACAATTAGCCAAATGAAAAAAGAATTGCAAAAAATTACTGAAGAAAAGTGCTTAAAAAGCAGAATTGGCCTATGTAAAAAGAGGCACAAAAGCTCATAGAAGAAGTCTTTAAAAATTAGAATTGGAAAATTAATATCCTCTCGAGACATGAGAAAAGCATAAAACAAAATCAAAAGAATTAAAAAATAGGAGAAAAGGTGAAATATCTCATTGGAAAAAAACATCTAACTTAAGAAAAGAGATTGAAGATAATTTAAGAATTGTTGAGGTGAAGTTAGGTGGTGGAGTGGATAGATTATCAGCCTTGGTATCAGAAGTCAAATGCAACCTCAGGCACTTGACACCAGTTGTATGACCCTGGGCAAGTCACTTAATCCCAGTTGTCTTCCTCCTCCTTTGAGGAGGAATTGCCTAAAAGCCTTGATCAAAACAAAACAACAACAACAATAACAACAAAAAAACCCTAGGCATCATGTTTCAAGAAATAAGGAAAATTGTTCTGATATCCTAGAACCAGAGGGTAAAATAAAAATGGAGAATCTACTGCTCACCTCTTGAAAGAAATCCTAAAATGAAAACCAGAAATATTATAGCCAAAGTTCAGAGTTAAGAAGAAAATATTGCAAGCAGCCAGAAAGAGACAATTCAAATATTGTGGAGCTACTTTCAGGATCGCACAAGATTTAAATGCTTCTGTATGAAAAGATTAGATTGCTTGGAATGTAATATTCTGCAGGCCATAGGAGCAAAACTGAATATAATCCTGCTAGAGGGAAATGGATATTTAATAAAATAGAGGATTTGCAGGCATTCATGATGAAAAGAATAAATCTGAACAGAAAATGTGGTTTTTCAAAGACAGGACTCAAGAGAAACATAAAAAGATAAACATAAAGGATTTAATAAGATTAAACTATTTATGTTTTTACAAAAGAGGATACTTGTAACTCCAAAGAGTTTTGTCATTATTAGGGCAGTCAGGAGTATACATAGACAGAGCATCAGTGTGATTTGACTATCTTGGAGAGAAAATAAAATTAAAGAGTGAGAAAGAGGGATGCATTGCAAAAGGAGGAAGGGGAAAGCAAAGTGGGGTAAATTATCTCCTAAAAATGTTATGAAAGTATATTGTATTTAACTTATACTTTAACATATTTAACTTGTATTGGTCAACCTGCCATCTGGGGGAGGGGGGAGAAGGAGGGGAAAAATTGGAACAAAAGGTTTTGCAATTGTCAATGCTGAAAAATTACCCATGCATATATCTTGTAAATAAAAAGCTATAATTAACACACACACACACACACACACACACACACACACACACACACACATATATAATGTTATGAAAAGAAGAGCTTTTACTGTGGGGGTGGAGGAAGTGGACAGTACTTAAATCTTATTCTCTTTGGAATTGGCTCAAAGAGGAAATAACACATTCAGCTGGGGATAGAAATCTATCTTGCCCTACCGGGAAGTAAGAGGAAAGGGGAAATAAGAGAAAGGGATATGTGTGTGTGTGTGTGTGTGTGTGTGTGTGTGTGTGTGTGTGTGTGTGTGTGTGTGTGTGTGTGTTTCTGTCTGTCTGTCTTCATCCGTCCTATAAAAGGGAGGGCAGATTAGAAGAGGCAGTGGTGAGATACAAAACAGACTTTTGAAGAGGAAAAGAGAAACACACACACACACACACACACACACACACACACACACACACACACACACACTGCAAGCGAGCCAGAGGATAAATGGGAAAAATAGAATGGAGAGAAATATATAGTAATTATACCTATGTATGTGAGTGGATGAACTTACCTATAAAATGAAAGTAGTTAGCAGAGTATATTAAAGACTAGAATCTGTATGTTGTTTGCAAAAAACACACCTAAGCAAAGAGACACATAGAATAAAAGTAAGGGGCTGGAGCAGAATCTCTTATTTAGTTGATGTTTAAAAGAAAAAAGCAGGAATAAGATGTTTAAAAGAAAAAAGCAGGAATAACAATCATGATCTCAAACAAAACAAAAGCAAAAATAGGTCTAATTAAAAAGGGATAAGCAGAGAAACTACATCTTACTGAAAGGCACCATAGACAATGAAGTAATATCAGCACTAAACATATATGCACCAAATGGTATAGCATTCAGCTTCTTTTTTTTTCCCCCTGAGGCTAGGGTTAAGTGACTTGCCCAGGGTCACACAGCTAGGAAGTGTTAAGTGTCTGAGAGCAGTTTTAAACTCGGGTCCTCCTGAATTCAAGGCTAGTGCTCTATCCACTGCGTTACCTAGCTGCCCCAGCATTCAGCTTCTTACAGGAAAAGTTAAATGAGTTACAGGAGAAATAGACAATAAAACTATGCTAGTAGAAGTCCTCAGCTTCTCCCTTTCAAAACTATTTTTTTCAATTTTAATAAATTTTATTTTAATACACATTTCTTTATGAATCATGTTGTGAGAGAAAAATCAATACAAAAGATAAAATCCATGGGAGAGAAAAATAAGACAACAGAAAAAAGAAGTGAACATAGCATTATTGATTTATATTCCATCTCCATAGTTCTTTTTTTCTGGATGCAGATGGCATTTTCTATCCAGAGTTTATTGGGATTGCCTTGGATCTCTGAACCACTGAGAACCACCAAGTATTTCATAGATGATCATCACACATTCTTGCTGTTATTGTGTACAATTTATTCCTGATTCTGCTTGTTTCGCTCAGCATCAGTTTATGTAAATCTTTCAAGGCCTTTCTAAAATCAACTTGTTTGTCATTTTTTATAGAAAAAACTTGTTCAGCCATTCCCCAGATGATGGGCATCTGCTTATTTTCCTGTTCTTTGCTACTACAAAATTTTTTGCATGTGTGGGTCCTTTTCCCTCCTTTATGATTTCCTTGGAATACAGACCCAGTAGTGGCACTGCTGGGTCAAAGTGTATGCCAGTTTGATAGCCCTTTAGGCATAGTTCCAAATTGCTCTCTAGAATGGTTGGGTCATTTCATAATTCCATTACTATTCCAGTTTTCCCACATTCCCTCCAACATGTATTGTTATCTTTTCCTGCTGTTTTAGTCAATCTGAAAGGTGTGAGGTGGTATCTCAGAATTATTTTAATTTGTATTTAATCAGTAGTGATTTATAGAATTTTTTCATATGACTAAAGATGGCTTTAATTTTGTTATCTGAAAATTGTTTATGTCCTTTGACCATTTATCAATCAGGGAATCACTTTATATTCTTAAATATTTGATACAGTTCTTTATATATTTTAGAAATGAGACCTTAATCAGAAACACTGGCTGTAAAATTTTTCCCCCATCTTTGTACTTTCCTTTTAATCTTGTTTGTGTGGATTTTGTTTGTGCAAAAACTTTTTTTTATTTAATGTAATCAAAGTTGTCCATTTTGCATTTCATAATGTTCTCTGATTCTTTGGTCATAAATTCCTCCTTTCTCCAAAGATCTAATAGGTAAATTATCTCTTGCTCTCCCAATTTGTCTATAGTATTACCCTTTATGCTCAAATCATGTACCTATTTTGACTTTATTTTGGTATAGGGTGTGAGAGGTAGGTCTATGCTGAGTTTCTGACATTATTTTCCAATTTTCCCAGCAATTTTTGTCAAATAGTCAGTTCTTATCCCAGAAAACTGGAGTTTGGATATTTATCAAGCTAGCTTACTGTAGTCATTGATTATTTGTGTTTTGTGTATCTAACCTATTCCACTAATCCATCATTTTATTTCTTAGCCAGTACGAAAACCATCAAATGGTTTTGATGACTGCTGTTTTATAATATACTTTTACTAAGCCACCATCCTTGATATTTTCCCCATTAATTCCCTTAATAGTCTTGATGACAGTTAGGAAAGGGGGAACCCCTTTTGGATCGGCTCAAAGATAGTCCAGTGACGGCGCAGAGTTCCGTGTAAAAGAATTTACAGGCTCGAAAACCTAGATTGATTAAAAAAAAAGGTTTATTTGGGGTTTGGAAATAAGGGTAAAGGTAGAAAGACGCCAGGGCCAGAGGTGGTCACCGGGTGGACAGGAACCCTTACATGGCTGGAAGGATACCATGTTTGGGGGGTTCCTGCAAAGAGAGTGGGCCCCAGAGCTCCCTTTTTATAATCTTGAAGGTGGGTGGAGTCCCAGGCTCTTGGTGGGTTTTCAGATAAGGAAGAAACTGTTTGTGGGGGTTGGGAAAGCCCAAGTTAGCTCAGATCCGATGGGGGCTGGGGAAAGCCCAGATATCATTGGAATTCAAAAGGGTGCTTTTTGACAAGATTTGTGAATCAAAGGTCAGCCATGGGGGTTGGGGAATCAGAAAGGAATCTTAAATGGACCTCAACCCCTATCAGTCTTGATCTTTTGTTCTTCCAGATGAATTTTGTTATTTTTTTTCTAGTTCTATAAAATAATTTTTTGACAGTATGATTGGTATGGCACTGAACAAGTAAATCAATTTAGGTAGCATTGTCATTTTTCATTATATTAGCTCAGTTTACTCATCAGAACTAAAACTAAGCAAAAAATAAAAGAGGCATTGAGAATATGAAGAGAATTTTAGAAAAGCTATATATAATAGACTTATGGAGAAAAATTGAATGGGAACAGAAAAGAATAAACCTTTTTCTTCTAGGTACATGGCACCTATCTAAAAATTGACTATGTATTAAGGCATAAAAACCCTTCATAACCAAATGCTGAAAAACAGAAATATTAAATGTATGTTTTTCAGATCATTAGGCAATAAGAATTATATTCAATAAGGGTTGTAGAAATAGATTAAAATTTGTTGGAAACTGAATAATCCTCAAAAAATGAATAGATCAAAGAATAAACCATAGAAGCAATCAATTTCCTTAAAAAGAAAGATAAAGCAGCATATAAAGATTGATGGAATATAGCCAAAGCAACACACTTAGGGGAAAATGTATATTTTTAAATGCTTGTACCAATAAAATAGAGGAAAAAATATCAGTGAATTGGATATGCAACTAAAAACAATTGAGAGAATCAAATTAAAAATCTCTAGTTAAATACCAAATTGGAAATCCTAAAAATCAAAAGAGAGATTAATAAAATTGTAAGAAAACCAATAAAACCATAAATAAAACTTGGAGTTGGTTGTATTAAAAAAAAAAAAAACCTAATAAAATAGATAAACCATTGGCTAATTTGTGTAAAAAAAAATTACCAATATCAAAAATGAAAAGGGTGAATTTATCACCAATAAAAATGAAACAATTATTATTAGGAGTTATTTTGTCCAATTAAATATACCAATAAATCTGACTAAGTGAAATGGGTAAATATTTACAAAATACAAATTGTCCAGAGTTAGAGAAAACAATACTTAAATAACCCTATCTTAGAAAAAAAAAATTGAACAAGTCACCAGTGAACTCCTCAAGAAAAAAGTCCCTGGGACTAGACATATTCATCAGTGAATCTACCAAACATGTAGAGAACAAATAATTCCAATATCATATAAACTATGTAGAAAAATAGGCAAAGGAGTCCTATGAAATGCCTTTTGCAAAACCAATATGATGTTGATACTCAAATAAGGAAGAGCAAAAACAGAAAACTATAAACCAATTTCCCTAAGGAATATTGATGCAAAAATTTTTACTGGCAATATTACAGCAATATATCACAAAGATCATACGCTATGAGCAGATGGGATTTATATTCCAAATGTAAGGCCAGTTCAGTATTAAGAAAACTGTCAGCATAATTGATCATATTGGTAATAAAACCAATAGATATCATATGATTATCACAATAGAGGTAGAATTTTTTTTGCAAAAATAGAATACTTATTCCTTTTTAAAAATAATAGAAAACATAAGAATATATGGAGCTCATTTTAAAAGAATTATCTAAAATCATCATCAAACCTTATCTATAAGACGGATAATCTAGAAGCATTCCCTGTAAAATCAGAAGTGAAATAAAGATGCTCATTGTCACTAGTATTATTTAATATTGTATTAGAAATGCTAGCAATAGCAAAACAAGAAGAAAAAGAAATTGAAGGAATTAGAATGGGGAAACAGAACGATTATTCTTTGCAGAGAATCTAGAGAGTCAACTAAAAAACTAGTTGTAATACCTAACATCTTTAGCAAAGTTTCAGGACATAAAATAAACCCATATAAATAATCAGTATTTCCATACATATTACCAAAAAAAAAGACCAGCAGCAAGAGATAAAAATTCCACTTAAAATAACTTTGTACAATATAAAATACTTGGGAATCTACTGGCCAAAAATAAACCCAGGAATTACATGAACAGAATTACAAAACAATTTTCACACAAAGTCAGATTTAAACTGTTGGGGAAAATATTGTTTATGAGTAGGTTGAACCAATATAAAAATGACAATTCTACTTTTTGCAAGGGTGAATGTTGAAAATTATCTTTCCATGTATTTTGAAAATAAAAAGCTAGTATTTTAAAAAAGACAGAAAATATCTCTAGAATCTAGAAACAAAAACAAATCTAACAAAGAAAAGTTAGAACAGTCTGAGATACAAAGACTGGTCCACAAGGACTGCTACAAGATGTGGCCTCTAAGTAGTTATAAAACTTGAATATCCAGACACAATACAGAATGTTTTCTGATTTTCAAATAGACCCAGTCAATTCATAAGCAGGTAGAGTATCCCCTAAGAGAAGAGTCTAGGTTAGAGCAATTAGCTAACTTTTAGGTTTAACAGTTAGCTCAGGTTTCTGCCCTCAGGAAATTCCCTTGCTTCAAATTAGAATCTAATAAGATTTCTGAAATACAGAAAAAAATTGAATGGAACTAATCTCAAAATTATGAGAAAACTCAATGACTCAGAAATATACTTGGAGAATATAAGCAAAATCATAGATTCAGTGAAAAATATATTTTATGGGATGTCAGGATGTTGGAAGTAAAAGTAAAAAAAAATTCTTAGAAAATTGTTCAGCTGGCAAAATATTTAGAATCTATGCAATCAAAAGTGGTAGGTTTGAAGGAGAGATCTAGGGAGACATTTCAGCATTATTGAATTTCTTAGAAACCGCAGAAGAAAGAAATCTGACCACTATATCTTCCAGAAAAAAATCTCAGAAATAGTGAAAATGATATCAGATTCCTGATTGAATTCATACACCTACAGGGGTATACCCATACTTCAATTCATTCAGAATATTTTACCATCAAGTTTCAAGATTTCTCTGCAAGGAGCTGTTCCTTCTTAACAGCAGACAAGAAGAAAGATACCACATATCCAAAAGTACCCATTTGGATTTTACAAAAGCTATAACAATTAAGAAATGATAGAAGTTACATTATGATATAATGAAAATTAGAAAAAAACAGAATTTGGTTCCCCCGATCCTAGCAAAGTGAAACATCATTTTAGAAAGAAAAAAAAAAAAAGCAATTAATGGGAGAAAAAAAATCTTGGAACATATAATAAAATGAAGATAATAATAGCACCTACTTCCTAAAGTAATTATGAGGCTCAAATGAGATATTTGTAAATGCTTAAGACAGTGCCTGGGATATAAATGCTTCTTTCCTTCCTTTCTTTCCATCCTGCTAGTCTTCTCTGGCCATCAGATGCATTAATATTGCTTTGTATTTTAATACTTTACTTATTCTTACTTCACTTGAAATTACTTAAATCCAATTCACATGCAAGTCAAGAATCACCCATGTCATCATTCATTCTCTTTGTAGATGAAGTTTGAATAACAAATTACTTCATATATTCGTGATATATTTTCATTTCTTCCTCTAATCATTTCAATGTGCTGATTATCCATTTTCCTCTTCAAATAATTTTAATTGTTTAATAGATTTTATTAATAATTTTATTAATATAAATACAAAATATATATTGCTTAGATTTCCCCATAAATTCCTTTTCCTTCCCCCCTTCTTTTTGAACCCAGATCTTTGTCATTTTTATGACATAATATTCCATTATAGTTTTTTCTCTCAACTGATAGGTGCTCACTTTGTTTCTAAGTTTTTGCTACAACACAAAAAAGCTGCTATAAATATTTTATATAGATCCTTCCTCTATCCTAATTTTTTAGGGGCTTGTGCTTAGTAGTGGTATTATTGATATAGTTTAGTCATTCACAGCTCTGCCAATAATGCATCAGTGTTCCTGTGCTCCTACCAACTCTCCAATAATTGTCATTTCATTTTTTGTCTTCTCCATAGTCTGCTGAGCTTAAAGTGGAATCTCAGAGGTTTTTCATGTACATCCAATGATGTGTCCTAAGATTCCTTCTATCTTTTATATAGATAATAATGTTTCTCCTATTTAATTATAAAATTTATCTTTTCTGATCCTTTTAATTTATCATGTGATCTTTATGTGTGAGCTACTTCCTGCGATTATGCTGTGTGATCTGCTCTTTAGACTCCTTTTTAGCTTTCTCAGCAGGCTCTCACCTCTGATCTCCTGGGGGAGAATGCCTAAAGGTGAGATCTGTCTCCCAGCCTTTGTCACTGCAGTCCATTTCCCAGAGCTGACTCTCTTTTTAATGCTGTTTTGGTCTGTACTTCCTTGACCATGGCTCTTTTGGAGGCCTTTTCACATGTTTGTAGGGGTTTATTTAGGAGAGTTGTCCTCCTTTTGGACCATTTACCCCATTGCTTACCAATGGAATACCGGACCAGAGGACATGGACCTCTTAGCCACTTTCTTACTGAAAGTGCACATATTACCTTGTATTGTTCTGAACTTGTGTGTCATCTCTTTCAGTTTAATATGGATTTCTTGAGGGCAGGACCTGTTTCATTTTTATCTTTAGACCTTTATCACTCTGCTAAATAAATTAGTAAATGAATGAATAAATAAAGTAAATGCTTTTATGTTTGGTGGATTTAAGAGAACACTGGTGATGATAGCAGCAATTAGTGGTTCCATCATGCTTTGAAATTTATGTGTTATTTTCTCATTTGATTTTCACAATAATCTTGTGAAGTAGGTACTTGAGATAATATTGGTACTATTGGAGAGATGAGGAAATTGAGGTAGTTTAGAGATGTTAAATTATCTGGATGGGGGAAGTGTCATTGCTGGGATTTAAACCAAGATCTTTCCTGGCTTCAAGTCCATTTTTTCCCTTCATTTTCCCCCATTATACCATGTTGTTTCCTAATAAAATCATGAATAGATTAGTTCAAAATTGCCATCAATGAAGTTATTATTTAATCTCAAGCTGAAAAAAGTAAGGTTTAAATGTTAAACATTTGTGATATAAATCACAGTTTTATTTCCTTTATTATATTTTGGAAATCATTAACTTACATTTTGTCTCTTTCCTTATTCTAAGGCTGAGTTGTGTTGAAATCCAAACAGTTCTTGTTATTGAAAAGGTCCCAATTTACACATTAAAATAAAAGTTGAACTAAAAGTTCATTAATAAATCAAATGTCAACTTTTTTTCATAGAAACAATATAGAGAATAGTTTCTGAAGTTAGTCTTATTTGGTTTCAAGAATAATTGAAGTCACAGGGAGTCCTTGAGGTGAGGGATACATTTAATGAGATTAGAGTATTACCGTTTTAGTTACTTTATGGTTTAAATGGTATTTATAGGCTAATATTTCTTCATAACATTGTTTCAAGGAGGGAAAAATGTGTTCTACAAAACATAGAAGGTTTGAAATGAGATGATATTAGATCCATATGTGTGAAGAACTCTGGTGTTGACCAACCATTTAAGTGCATGAAGACTTCTCAATACTTTGGTTTCCTGCAGGGAACTAATCCCTGAAATATGCACTGTAAACTCAAAAATCTTTTATCTCCTTTAATTCTTGTTTAGAGTACTAAGTGCTGCCTTGAATTCAAACTTCATTTAAAACTTTCATCTGCAGTTGATGTTGTATATGCTTTTCTTTTTAAAATAAAGGCATTCTGTGTGTAGACTATTTTGATATTGTGGGAGATGGTGTTAAAGATCTACTTGTTGGTCGAGATGATGGAATGGTGGAAGTTTATAGTTTTGATGCTACTGATGAGCCTGTTCTCCGATTTGACCAGGTAAATTACACAGTTGATAGCACTTTATTCCTGCCTTAAAGAAGTGAAGTAATAATATTAGCTAACATTTGTATAGCAGTTTAAGATTTGCTTGCAAAGTGTTTACATGTTATTTCATTTGATTCTCACAGCTTTGGGAGCTAAATGACATTATTATCACCATCTTTATTTTATAGATGAGGAAACTTACGCAGACAGCGATTAAGTAACTAACCCAGGATTGCCCAGATAGCAAATATCTGAGATAGGACTTGTGGTCTTGGTGTCTAGAGGAATCAGAAAAATTCATCTTTATGAAATTGGATCTGGTCTCAGGTACTTAATTAGCTGTGTGACCTGGAGCAGACTTAACTCTGACTCAGTTTCCTCATCTGTAAAATAAACTGGAGAAAGAAATAGCAAACCACTCCAGAATCTTTGCCAAGAAATCCTATAAAGAGTTGGACATAATTGAAACTACTGAACAACAACAGTAACAACAACTTCCTCCCTTTGAGTTTGGCTCTTGAGCCACTTCACCATCTAAAGGCCAAGGAATGTAATTTAGAGGCTTCATTTGATCCAAAAACGTTTTAATTTTTATATTTTGGTTGAGTGCATTATTTTATATAATTTAAGATACTGTCAGGAAGACCTGAGTTCAAATTTGGCCTCAGACCTTTACTGTGTAGCCCTAAGTAAGTCACTTAATTCTTTTTGTATCAGTTTCCTCATTTGTAAAAATTACTTATGGGTAAATGAGATGCTGCTCATGAGTCAATCAACACTGAATAATCAGGGATTTACTTATCCATAAAATAAAAGAAGTACATTCGGTAAGGAAAAACATGAAGGACAATTTGAGTTGATTCAGCTGAACAAAGCTTTCTTGTCTGAGCTATAGTCATTGTGATCCACCAGCACCCATGGAGGACCTGCTGTTTTGTACTCAGATGATGAGGAAGGCATGTCAGGAGGGAGAGCCTTTAGACCCCTGAGCCAACAATCAAGTCTTGAGAATCCTCTCATTATATGTTAAGGAAAAAAGTAGCCTAACTTTCATGGAGAGAAAAGTTAGGATATTATTCCCATCACTTGATCATTCTCATAAAAATTTTTTAAATTACCACAAGTCCAGAGCCACTATTATATGTAACAAGAAGCTATTAGAATCAATCTCATGAAAAGCAGATACAATAAGGGTATACTTTTATATAATTTATTTTGACATGGTATTAAAATGCTACTAAAATAGATTAATTAATATAAAAAAATCAAAACATGATTTGCAAATAACATGATGGCTAGATTAGAAACTCAGTCTCAATCAATAAATAACTTTTTCTGGGATACATGATACAAGGAAAACCCACAAGACTTATTTGCATTTTTTTATCAGTTGACAAAGCCAAAGCAGATATGGAAAAAAAG
The DNA here is from genome assembly GCF_048593235.1 of Sminthopsis crassicaudata. NCBI lineage: Eukaryota > Metazoa > Chordata > Mammalia > Dasyuromorphia > Dasyuridae > Sminthopsis > Sminthopsis crassicaudata. Next base: position 173,725,041 of record NC_133622.1, read on the forward strand.
ATCTTATTTTAATTACAATTACAATATTTATCTGGGATTATATTAGCCAGACATTGGTCATCTAACTATGGAGAATCATCAGGTATAACGAGAAATGAAGGAAGAGCAAAGAATCTCAAAGTGCTATATAAATGCCAGCTATTATCATCGACTAGAAATACCAGAAACATAAGCAAAATATATACAGAAATATTCATATTTGACAAATCTGTAGACAAAAATTGGAAAAAGGATTCATAAATTAATATTGGGGAAAATGGCTAACATTTGATAAAATATATTTATGTCCCCAATTTATACTATATATATGAAATAAATTCCATCTGAGTTACAGAACTAAATATAAAATGAACTATAAAGACCATTAGGAGAAAATAGAATATTATGTTCACCCCTATTGTGGAAGGCAGAGGCATTTAAAATTGTTGTTTAATAGAACAAATCACAGGGGATAAGTTAAATGGTGTTTTGATCTCATAAAAATGAAAAAAAATTATATTTAAGAAAAAATAAGATATAAAGAAAAATTTCTTGTAGCAAATTTAATGGACACCTAAAATTTATGAGAAATTGATATAAATATACAAGGGCCACACCAGATCACCTTTATATAAATACTGAAAGGATATAATTGATTTATAAAAATGTATATACAAATTCCACATATGCATTTGAAAATATGTTGATCACTAAGGAAATGAACTATTCTATTAAAAAATAATTTATAAAATGGACTATTATAGATTGAAATCCATTTTTATATATGTTTATTTTGTTTTAGTATATAAAATTAAATGTGTAATAGTTTTTAATTACTTTATTAATACTAGTGTCTGTCTTATCATCTGAATCTGAAAAATTGCTATTTTCAAAGGAAAACAATTTTTTTCTAATTTTGAGATTTTTTAAAGTTTTTATATTTATCCAAGGTTAGCTAAGTGGCAGAGTGGATAGAGTGCAGGGCCTGGAGTTAAGTAGATTCATCTTCCTGGCCTCAGACATTTACTAGCTGTGCAAACCTGGATTCACTTAATCCTATTTGCCTCAGTTTTCTTATGTGTAATATGAACTAGAGAAGAAAATAGCAAACCACTTAGTTCTTTGTAAAGAAAACCCTAGTTGGGGTTATGAAGAGAACTGAAACATTGTATTTATATATATGTGTGTGTGTATGCATATATACATTATCACATGTATATATGCATATATATGCTATATGTTTATATGTAAACAACAAAACTTTTTCTGAGCGCTTATTAGCTTAGGTTTTTTTTTTTAATCACTATGCAGATAGGATATCCTGTTGCTTATTGTTAACCAGAAATATATATATATATATATATATATATTTTAATGAATGACGTCATGCTTCATATGTTTCTCATAGGCATTGTCTGAAAGTGTCACATCCATCCAGGGTGGCTGTGTGGGGAAAGATGGTTATGATGAAATTGTGCTAACAACATATTCAGGTAGAGTAGATGCTTCCAGGAATTTTAGAGAACTGAGTGATTTATTTTAAACTCTTGATTGTGTTTTCATTAGTACTCCCTTAGTGGTTCCTTAGTGTTGAAAACTGGGTGGGTGACACTCTGAGCCATGGCAGCTCTTCGAGGCCATGCACTGAGTTATAAAGGGATTGGTTTGGGAGCATCCATACCACTGTACTCATAGACTGAAGTATATTGCTCTCATTCCCTACCCAGTAATCTGGGCTTCTCATATTAAGAAAGAAAGGCAAATTGGTCTAAAACTTTTTTCTTTTGTCTTGTTAATTTGGTGTGGGTTTAAAAGATTTGCCAAACCTGAGGTTGAGTTTTATACTTGGGTGTGGGCAGTGAGGGGAATGGAATGGTGTGTAGTAGAAGAGTCTGGGCACCTCTTCATGCATCCCTCTGGATGTCCTTGAGGCAGCCTTTTTTTGTGTGTGTGTATAATCAGGGTTCTTTCCTGTAGGCTGGATCACAGGTCTGACCACAGAGCCTGTCCACAAGGAAAGTGGACCTGGTGAAGAACTGAAAATAAACCAGGAGATGCAGAACAAGATTGCATCTTTGCGGTAAAATCTTTGTTGGATTTCTTCTAGAGTGGTTCGCTTGGCTTGTTCACTTTAAAATGCAAAATTGTTTGAAAGGAACTGTCTAATTTATATCTTAAAATGTAAGATTTGGGGGAATGAAAAATTACTATAGCATAATTGTCTTTGGTCTTTTAAAAAAAAACCTTATCCTATTACTGTTTTTCCCCCCCTCAGGTTAAAAATTCCATTTTTTTCCAAGTGTTTAATTGTGAAGAATCTTTTCCTTCCTAGTCATTGGAAAGGACCAATAGAGACATTTAAACAGGGAACATTTTATACAAGTCTTCTGATATCTGTGGGCCAGAGTTCTTTGCTTTTGTAGGTCACTCAATCAGAGAACAAGATTGTTGGTATTGTGCCAGGTATTGTGCCAAGTGCTGATTCTATACAGAAAGGCAAAGATTGGATTCCTATCTAAGTTCCAGAGTTTTCATTGTAATGGGGAAGACCACATAGAAGTTTGTTATTTCATGGTGTAGTAGGAAAGATCACTGGGCTTAGAGTCTGAAGACAAGATTGAATCCCTGCTTTTGATGTCTATGAAGTTAGACAGGTTTTTGTTGTTGTTGTTGTTGTTTTAATTTTTTTTTTTTTAGGTAAGGAAGCTGGATTGTGCAGTAGTTAGAGCGCTGGGCCCAGAGTCAGCAAGATCTGAGTTCAAATCCAGTCTCAGACACTTACTAATTGTTTGACTGGGCAAGTCACCTAGCCTCTGCTGTATCAATTTTGTATCTGTAAAATGGGGAGGAAGAAGATAATAATAGAACCTGACTTTTAAGGTTATCATTAGAATCAAATGAGAAAATATTTGTAAGATGCCCCACAAACTTTAAAGTACTCATAAATGCTAAGTATTTTTAGCTATACAGAAAGTCAGTTTCTCCATCTGTAAAATTTGGAAAGCATTTACTGCCTGCCTCAGAGACTGAATTTGATACACTAAAATTATAGTTGAAATTATTTTTGCTCAAGCTCTGATTTTATCTGGGTAGGGGACTTTTCCCGATTGGTGAGGGGACCATGTGTTTCAATGTAGCTCAATTATATATTTTAGCATAAACCCATAAACCTACCTGCAGCACTGAGTAGGGAATTCAAATCAAGAAAAGCATTTATAAAGTGTGTGCTGTTCTGAGTGATTTGCCTAAAGTCACACAGCCAGCTAGTGTCAACTCCCCTAGCTCCTCCTAAAGCTTTGTCATTTAGTACTCCTGGCTCTCTTTTATTATTAACATGACTACAGAGACTAGAAAATGGGATCTCCTTTTGTCTCTGGTTCTCCTTGAATATCTTGTTTGGTGATCACAGGAATTGCAGCTACTTTGGGGAAAACTGTCCCTTTTAGAGGAAGCAGAAATTAGGAGAGCTGACATTTGCAAAAGTTTACTTAGAGCCTATTCTTTCTGTCATAAGTGGATAGCAAAAGATCTTTGAGCTGACCTGCTCCAATTGTCTGTAACTACATCGTCCAGATCTTCCAGGAGCCTTCAGGCCCCTCTCTGTTAGTGACTTCTTGGTTACTATTGCTATTTAAATGGGGGAGGGAAAATTGATTTCTTGTATGCATCCATACCAAAATCAATTAACATTGTAGAAATTCAGGCTTTCTCATTTGCTCAATAGCTAATATTTGAGGCTTCTGAGTGTGTGTGCTTGTCCATCTTTCTATAGGAGCGACTTGGAACATTTGCAATTTAAGGTGATTCAGGAAAGAGAGAAATACCAGCAGTCATCCCAGTCTAACACAGCAATATCTTCAGTGCCGACTTTTAGTGTAAATGACAAATTTACATTAAATAAGGATGATGCCAGCTATAGCCTCATCTTGGAGGTGCAAACAGCTATTGATAATGTCATGGTACAGGTAAGTGAAACATCCTCAACATTTTCTTGACCTTGACTGTACTAACATTATAGGAAGGTAGGTTCTTACTCCTTTCTTCTTGTGTTTAAGTGTAAGGAAGATCTATCCGTGAAAAGCAGAAGGTTGGAGGAAGTGATATCAAGAGAAGAGTTAAATTAGAATATTAAGTACAGTACATTTTTTTGATTCTTTGTTTTTACATCATATACATTTCCCATTGCTTGCATCCTTTTCTCTCCTTCCCAGAGAGCCATTCCTTCCAAGAGTTATAGCAGAGAATAAGAATTAGAAGAAGAAAAACAAAAACCAATTCAGCAAAACTCGTGCAACAAAAAGTCTGCCATTATAGGCAGTATTCCAAACTGCTTTTCCCCACCTGTGCAAAGAAAGGAGGGAGGAACCTTTTTCTTTCTCTTCTTTGGATCCAGGCTTAGTCATTATAATTTCACACATACAAGTTCAGTTCTTTTTTATTGTTTATTTACATTGCTGTAATCTTTGTGTATATTATTTTCTGGGTTCTGTTTGCTTTACTTTGTATCAGTTCATTTAGGTCTTTCCTATAATTCTCTGGTATTCATAGTCATATTCCATTACATTTATGTACTACCACTTGTTTAGTCTTTCCCCAGTTGGATGGATATTTATTTGTTTCAGGTTCTTTGCTATCATAAAAAGTGCTATGATAATTAGTTTGGTCTATATAGAGATAAATACAGTGTTAGTTCTTAAGATTTGAATTGAATAAGTAATTTTTAAATAAATTGTTAAAACTTTAAAAAATATATTAAACCAATGAATGTCCTAAAGAGCAGATAATAAATAAAATATAGCACTTCCATTATGGCAGAGAAATGGAGGTTACTAAGATGGAAAATTGTATATATTATATATCTTGTAAGATAAGCTTATTGTATTTGTCTAATTGTTTTTCTTTATCATTAGGGTGAAGAGAGATTTAGTTGGTGGGGGGGAGGACTCTGAAGTGACTGGTCTAACAATAAAAGGCATCATCAATAAAATATTTATTTATAAATTATATAAATCTATAATAAAACATTAAATATTTTTTGAAATGAGATCATTTAATGTTGCAATTTATTAATTATTCCATCAGTTCTCTAGTTTAGTAAGAAGTAAATGAAATCATGGGTAGTATTAGATCTCTTATCTGTCTGTCTATTTATCTATATATCTATATACCTGTCTATCTGATTTTAGCTCAGACTCCAAATTTAAAATGCAATAGGAAAGAAGGATTGGAGTGAGGAAAGGAGTAGAATGAAAACACATGCAATGTAGTGGAAAGACTATTGAATTTAGAGTCACAAGATCTGGGTTCCAATCCTAGAGTTTCTTAATGTTCTGAGATGAACTCCAAAGTCTTTAAGTCAGCTCTCCATCTCAAGATCCTAAAGACAATTAGAGGAAAGAAAAAAAGAAAGAAAGAAAAGAAAAAAAAGAGTAAGATACAACTAAGGAAGAAAGATGGAAGAACATTAGGAAATCTCTTATTGCCATCTCTTTGAAAGTCATTTAAAAGCCCAGATTCTTTTGTTTAGTGGTGCCAACATTTTAACTGCTTTAGATCAGAAAATTAGTTTTTTCTTTGTTAGTGAAGGGGTAAGAGCTAATTCAGCAATTGGGTATCATGAGCCAGGTTATTTCCTACTGTTTAATGATCATAGCAGGTCGTAGGTTTAGGGTTGAGAAGGACTTTAGAGATCATCATTTTACCCCTTGTCTTGGGTCACCCAATTTTTTGTTGTTTTGACTAGTAACAGCAGAGCTAGGAAAAATTCACAATTCAGCTTGGTGTGAGGACGTGTGTGTGTGTGTGTGTGTGTGTGTGTATGTGTGTGTGTGTGTGTGTGTGTGTGTGTGTGTGTGTGTACATAATGTCCCCAAATCTTATGAGAGATTGGCTTGTGATTTTAATAAATGTTGAGGCAGCAAAGTAATTGATTATACCATAAGACTTATTGGTTATACAGTAAGCATATTGATTATAAAATTAATAAAAGATTATTCATAAGATGTAATCACTGTTTTCTCAAATTTTGATTTTACAGTAATATATATTTTCAAATGTAATTTAATAGAGAGAGTAGAATTGAAAGTGCTTGAGAATATATATATATTCATAAATTAAGGAATATTTTTTCTTTTCCCCTCCTTCACCCTCAATTGTTACATCTAGAGTGATGTTCCAATAGATCTGCTTGATGTGGATAAGAATTCAGCTGTGGTTAGTTTTAGCGGCTCTGATGTAGAGGTGAGTAAATCCAGATTATAAAGCATTCTGTCATCATTTTTTCTTTCTACTTGAGACTTTCTGAAGATTTGGTGAGGTTTATGATTGACTTTTTAAAATGTAGGGTTTGCAGTGAAATCAGACTTGTTTTGAGTTTGGGCAAAAAGAATTCCCACCTTCTGGCATTTCAGAAAATGGACTGTCTTGTCTACCGGCCCTGCTGCTTCTTGGATGATTTGAGTCTAAGCCTAAAACCAATGGGAGCCAATGGCTTTTGGATTTTACATGAGTGAATTTGTTTTAGTGGACTAGTTTCCTGTAATTAATATTACTCATTCCATTTATATTCAGCTGTAAATACTGAGAGGATCCCTGTTTTCATTTTAGGAAATTTTGTTTTAGGAAAAATTTTCATCTTAAAGAGTTTAAATTTTGATTATTTATAAATCATGAAATATTATCTGTTTGTGCAATGGATAGATACTTTTGCTGTGTGATCCTAATTAGGCAAGTCACTTAAGCTCTCTTAGCCTCAGTTTCCTCATCTGTAAAATGATGAGAATTAGAGCACCTACCTCTTAGAATTATTGTGAGAATCAAATGTAAAGAACTTTGCAAATCTTAAAGAAAATATAAATATTAGTTGTCATATTTAATTTCAGAAAAATAAAAATAAATTCTATGTTCATATGATTTATTTAAAATTGTTCAATATAAATCAACCACACTTATGGTAACTTAGGCCACAAATCATATCTTCCCTAATTGCTAATTACAATAAAAATAAAAGAAATGAACATTATTTTTTGTAATTCTAACCAGAATGCTTTTAGGATAAATATCTTATTTGTAAATTGCTTTACATAAAATTGATTCATCCTTCTCATCAACTATGAATTCCTCACAGGTAAATGAGAACTTCCTCCTGGCCACTTATCGGTGTCAAGCAAATACTACTAGGCTGGAGCTCAAGGTAAAGTATTTGAAACAGCTGCCCTGAATCCTGCCCCATGTGTTTATTCCTAAGAATAACATCAGCTGAAAAAAATATTTTTATCTGAGTCTTTTATCTCTGTTCTGACTTTTACTTTGGATCATTGTCTTTTGGACTTATAAGTGGACTCTTTTAAAACCAAATGACTTTATCTTCTTCATTTCCTTACACTTAGCCCTCCCTAAACTCCTCCCTAAATGGACATCGGTTCTTGGTAATCTTATATAAAGTGTTGACTTTTTATGATTGGAAGAAATCTTTCAAAACTTTCTTTTTGCAATTACCAATTCATGCTGAATATCATTTTTATAAGACATTAGCTCAAAACTTATTTTACTGGTTTTATTTTTAACCTCATCCTAAATTAATAAGTGATGGTCATTCTTTTTTAGCCCTACTTAATATTATTTTTTTTCAATTATGTGTAAAGATAGTTTTCAGTGTTCACCTTTGTAAGATTTTGAGTTCCAATTTTTTTCCTCTTCTCTTCCTTCCCTTTCCTCTCCCCAAAACAGCACGCAATCTGTTACAAGTTATATGTGTGCAATCATGCTAAACATATTTCTGCTTTAAGCCATAGTCATGTTGCGAAAGAAAAACCAAAACAAAAGGGGAAAACCATGAAAAAGAAAAAACATACCCAAAAAAGATGAAAATAGTATGCTTCTATGTGCATTCAGTTTCATAGTTCTTACACTAAATATGGATAGCATCTTCCATCCCAGGTCTGTTGGAATTGCCTTAGATTACTGATCATCACACAATCTTGCTATTACTATTGTGTGCAATATTTTTCTGATTTTGCTCACTTCATTCAACATCAGCTCATGTAAGTCTTTCCAGATTTCTGAAAATAATTTCATTATTTCATTTCTTAGAGAACAATAGAATTCCATTACATTCAAATATTATAATTTACTTGGTCATTTTCCAACTGAGGGGCATCTCAATTTGCAATTCCTTGACACCACAAAAAGAGCTGCTACAAATGTTTTTGCATGTGTGTCCCTTTATGATCTTTTTGGCATGCAGACCTAGTAATGGGTCTGAATAAAAGGTTATATGCACAGTTTGATAGCACATTGGGCATAGTTCCAAATTGCTTTCCAGAATGGCTAGATCAGTAATGGTGATCATTCTTACTAAAGAATGAGCATACTTAGGTCAAACCTAACAACAAAAGAATTATAATTCATTATTTTTTCGATTTGTATTCTTAGAGTTTAAAAGTCTTGACATAGAATTTTTAAATTTACCTAAGTTTTTTTTCTTTCATGAAGTGTTCATTGATGTAGTTTATAATTCAATAATAAATTACTTTTGACCTTTTTGTTCAGAAAGAAATTCTTGGTCAGTAACTAATTTTGGATGGCTTGAAGCATTTTGACACTATTGTCTTCAAAGATTCTTTAGTCAGAAATCATTATTATGTCAGTTAAGTCAGGGTCTCTTATTGATGAGGAGAAAGCACCTGGCTGCAAATTAAATAACCTGGACCCCAGGCCTGATCCTGCCTTTATCTAGAATCGTGACCAAGCATTGCTCTCTGGGCCTGTTTTTCCAAGTCTATAAAATGAGGGAAGTGGACTTTATGCAAACTATTTTTTTCAGTTATTTTGTTCAGTTAGGAAAGTGTTCTGTTTATGTTATTTTCCCCTTTTGTAAAAATGTTTTCTCTCTCCATTTTCTTTCTTGAATTAGTTTTTTTTCGGGGTAGGGGTAGGGAAAAGAGTATTTACAAGTATATAGCAATACAAGTGTATAGTCATAATTTAGTGGACATTGCTGGGCAATTAGGTATCTCAAGTAAGTAAATAAATTTTCAAATAACTGAGGCTTATTATCTTTTGCCAAAGCTTTAAAAATGTTCCGTTTTTAAAAGGCCGCATAGAGTAGTATAATAAAAAGAAAACTAGTTTTGAAGCCTTAAGATCTGGGTTTGAATTCTGCTTTAGATATATGTTAGTTTCATGAATATAAATTTTAGTTTCTTTATTTCTAAAATGGAGTTAATATCTGTTGTGCCCATTTCTAGGACAGTTTTGAGGTTCAAATAGGGAAAAAATGTATAAAATATTTTGAAAAACTAAAGTGCTATTTAAGTTCTCTTTTCCCAGTTTGGTTTAGACCTGTGAATTTATCAATCTAGGAGTACTCATTTTTTTTTTAATAGCTTTTTATTTTCAAAACATATGCATGGATAATTTTTCAACATCGAGTCTTGCAAAACCTTGTGTTCCAAATTTTTCCCTTCTCCCCCCCATAGCAAGTAATACAATATATGTTAAATATGTTAAAATATATTAAATGTTAAATCTAATATATGTATACATATTCATACAGTTATCATGCTGCACAAGAAAATTCAGATCAAAAAGGGGGAAAAATGAGAAAGAAAACAAAATGTAAGCAAACAACAAAAAGAGTGAAAATGCTATGTTATGATCCACATTCAGTTCCTTGGGTGCGATGGCTCTCTTCATCACAAGATCATTGGAATTGGCCTCAGTCATCTAGCCACATCCATCAGAATAGATCTTCATATAATCTTCTTGTTGCTGTGTACAATGATCTAGGAGTACTCCTCTTTAAGGAAACTCCTTTCACCAGTGCAGATTGGCACCTCCAGCACCTCCTTAACAACTGAGACTTGTGCTCAGTGCAGGACAGTGCCCAAGTTCTTATAGCTGGGGTGAGCCAGAGGTAAAACTTGAATTAAGATCAAGCTTTCTTAAGATTGGCTCTGTTCAATATGCCTCACAGGCTTTCATGTCACCTGTTTTATAACTGATAGAAATCTTCCAAATTTTGTGGAACACTTTTCTTATCATCGATCACTGTGCCAGGCACTGGGCTAAGACTTGGAATAAAGTAGTTTGACAGACCTTAGATTTATTTGGCATTTGAGGAATGTATTGAAGAAACATGTATAGAACTGGTAAAATCAGAAGATGTAGAAAATAACTTCATGTTTCAAAGGTTATTTTTCAAACTATCTACAAAGTAGTATTAATTCATTCTGCTACTAATCCTTGAAGCTGTGGCTTCCTTCAGGACTTGGCTCAGATTCCTTCTGCAAGAGGTTTTCCTGTGTTGCCCAATGTCCAAAGCCTTCCCTTTGAACTTCTATCTATCCCATAAATATCTTGTTTGTATGGATTGTTGGCCAGTTGTCTTTCCCATTATTCTGTGAATGCCTAGAGATCATGGGCTGTTTTTTGCCTTTCTTTGTATCCCCAGTGCTTGGCACACAGTAAGTGTTTAATAAATGCTTGTTTGACTAGTGACAGGTGGGAACAAAATCTATTGACTTGGTTTCAATTTCTTTATTATAGTTTAGTCATTTTATTTTAAAAAATTACCTTTTTAATGGAATACTTATTTTTCCTTCTGATTATTTGGTATTGCACATTTAAAAAAAAAAGAGATCTGACATTCTAGATTATTTGCAGTAAGGATTTTCTTCAGATATTTTTGGTCTCTAAGATCATTTAGATTTTTTAAAACTCTTTTTCCCTTTGCACTGAATCAGATTCGATCAATTGAAGGCCAGTATGGTATGCTACAAGCATATGTAACTCCAAGAATTCAGCCTAAAACCTGCCAGGTTCGTCAGTATCAGATCAAGCCACTTTCACTTCACCAGAGAACTCATTTTATTGATCATGACAGGTAAGACAAAGGACTGAGCACTTTGATTTTATTGTTTACTGGATTTAAAGATATTTATTTTTGTAATTTATCCATTTTTGAAACTACATAACAAGTTTTTCCTTAGTAGCGTAAGTATATTTAACTTCTTAGGTTCAGTTCAAGGTGGTTCTGCTCAATGGTAAGAGCTTTGGCTTTCACTTAGAGGACTTCTGACATGGAGCTCCTCTATCTTCCTGAGTTCTCCATTGTATTCAGTTGTGACCCTGAAAAAGCTGCTACCTTCAAAATAGACTATATGGGGTCCCATCAACATTGTTCCCACAATTGTAGGGCACATACTCTATGAAGGCAGGCTATGTGACTCCTGTGCCCTGCTCTGAATTAGGCTTGGGAAACCCAAAACGGTTCAGAAAGGAGGTTTGCCATCTGGGAGGACTGAGGCTCCTTGAGAGACAACTAGGTGGTGCCAGAGTGCTCAGCACATGAGCCTCCTTCCTGTCTGTGGCAGTGGGGGCAAGTAGCTTAGCCTCTGTCTGCCGCAGTTGTCTCAACTGTGAAATGAGGACAATCATAACACAGAGTTATTTGGAGCTTTCAATGAGATAATACTTACAAGTTGCTTAGCACAGTGCCTAGCACATGGAAGGCATTTCAGAAATTCTGGATTCCTTATTCAGGCTGTGTGAGACCTTTGGGGGAAAAGTCATAGAGTGTCTTAGCATTAAGCTGGGAAGGGGCCTTAAAGGTTGCTGAGGCGGCTCTCTTATTGCAGTTGAGGAAAGAAACCAAAGCTGAACACATTAAGCGACTTGCTCTGGACCTCACAGCTTGTAAGCATCTAAGTTGAGACTGGAACTTGGGCTCATCTACCCACCATGTACTACTATAAAATCAGGGCCATCTTCCTGGAGGAGGCTGCACAGGAATTGGCAATAAATAATGTTGATGAACAATGAAAATGAGTTATCCTTTATAGATGGCATTTACAAGATGGGCAGAGAAGGAGAGAGGCGCCCGTTGTAGGATAGCATATAATGTATGAAGTGTGGAGCATGGCACCAGAGGGCAGGATTCCTCCTCCTCGTCGTCATTCTTTTTATTTCTTTCTCTTACTCCTCTTCTTCCTTGCCAGCTTTTATGTAATGCTTTAAGGTTTTCAGAGCACTTAGCATTTGTTATTAAGTAGATACTATGATTATTCCTCATTTTATAGATGAGGAAAATAAGGCCGAGAGACAAGAGTCCCTAGACCTGCCCCATCTAGTTGATCAGTGTCTGACTCCAGGCCCAGACCTCTCTCTACTTCACCCCTTAGAAGCCCCTCAAGGCCTTTTAGCAATGATGCAATTGAAACATCAGAGTGCTTCATACAGAATATTTTTCTGGTAGGAACAGGAAGAATGGCTGAGAAGGGGAAGAGAATCATGGCATAGAGGTTGGATAGCAGATTCTGCTGTGATCCATCTGGGGTGGGGGTGGGGGAGTAGAATGTGGTGAAGAGAGTGAGAGCAAGAACGAGACACAGACAGACAGAGACAGAGAAAGAGACAGACACAGAGACAGTGTGAAAGTTTGGAAAAACACAAGCAAGATTGAATAGCTGATTAGGGATGAAAAACACAGGAAAAATCTTAGGCCTTAGAGATCTTCTGGTCCCTACTTCAGTGGCAGAGGAATGTGACTTGTAGCAAGTACATAGATAATAATTAGAAAACCTCTCAGAGCCCATGCTGGGGTTCTGAATATGAAGAATTGGGTGGGGCCATTGGCAGAAGTGCTTAAATCAGACATTGGAGCAAGTCTAGGGAGGATGGCAACAAATCTGGTTTTTGACATTGCTTGGTGGGATCCCCAGGTAGAGGTGATCCTACTGGCAGCTGGAGATTATGTTCAGAGTTCTAAGGCATGGAGCAAGATAAGAGCATGCTTGTCAAACTGAACTGAAATGTTAAGTAATCACAGGGAAGAAATGAAAAATGGATCATTGGTGGTATTGCTCTACATGAGAGGAATTCTATGAATCTCTCTTATATTCACGGTTAACTTCCATGATCAGATACTAAATTATTCATAATGATTCTTGTAATGTTTTATGTTTCTTTTTTTAAATTGCAGGCCCATGAACACATTGACTTTGACTGGCCAGTTCAGTTTTGCTGAAGTTCACTCCTGGGTTGTCTTTTGCCTACCTGAGGTTCCAGAAAAAACTCCAGCAGGAGAGTGTGTGACATTTTATTTTCAAAATACCTTCCTAGATACACAGCTAGAAAGTACTTACAGGTAAAGGTGATGTTCTTGGAGTTGTTTGAAAGGATGTTGTTTATCTTGAGTGAGTGGATGTAAAGACATTTATTAAGGATTTATTACATTTCAAACTGTGCTGAGGAGTGAAATACAAAAGCATAGTCCTTCTTCTTAAGCAGTTTATATTGCCACTCTGCTGGGGAGTGGCTAGGGAGGGGTTACTGAAAATTACTTAGGGAAGAGATTGGCACATTTTATGCAGGAACAATGTCAAAGTTGATTTGATCTTAGTTCTTTAACTTTGGGAGGGAAAGGAAAGGGAGGGAGAAAAGGGTTAAGCAAGTTATTTGGATTGTGGAGGAAATGGCCTGAGGGAACTAAGGAAAGCCTCTTGGAAGAAGTAACTGAAATGGGCCTCTTGCCAGAATTGAAAGAGGGTATGCATTCCAGGCCTGGAAATGACTTGGGCAATGAAAGGTGATCCCAGAGACAGAAAAGATCTCAGAGATCACCTTAGTCCAACTTACATCTGAACGAGAGTGTCTTCTACAACATACCCAATGAGTGGTCTTAAATACAACCTTTGCTTGTAGAGGGGGAATCCACTCCTCTTAAAGCATTCTATTCTGCTTATGACTGAATGAATGATTAGTTTTGATTAAGTGCCCCATTCTAGGCCAGGCTCTGAGGATACTAAAACCAAAGCCAAAGTGGTGCTGCCTTCAAGGAGTTTGTATTTATTCTAATGAGAGACTTGGAAAGAAATCTAGAATGTGGAATGTTTCTGAGTGAATTCTGAATCAGATTGGGAAGAACTCATTGTTAGTTTAGGTGAGAAATGTGAACTGAAGGTGGAAAAATAGTTTTGGGGAAATCTTAAAAGTCAAAATTTGATATTTTTACTTCATTATATAGCCAAGCAGGGAGCTACCAAAGGTTTTTGAGTGGGAACACGATGTTCCTAGACTTTTAAGAAGCTCATATCATGTAGAAGGGATTGGATAAGGGAGAGATCATAGGCATTGGTTGAGGCCACAGAGAACAAAATGAAGACTGACTAGTTTCTGTGAAACATAATGAAGGCCTAGAGAAGTGTCGGTACTTAAGTACATATCCCCATTTTATAAATGGGGAAGTTGAGATATAGAAGTACAAGTAGGGTCCTAATGTTATTCAGCCAAGCAGTTTTTCTCAGACATTTGGGGAATATGTGTAGCATTATGCAGAGAAATATGAGGGAGAAAAGTAAAAATCTGTATACCCGATTCCAGGAGGCTGCCTAGCGCTCTTTAGTGTTCTTCAGAATCTGTCCTGCAGCCCTGAATTTCTTTCTTCTGATAAATAAGTAACTAGATTAGTCTTCGCTACAGAACCTTTATTGCTGCAAATAAAGAAATTCTTGACACTGAAAACAAATGTGAAGTGTGCATTTTAGTCATCAATCCCAAAAAAGTCTGTCTGTTAATTTCCTCAGCATTGTTTTTTCTAAAGGATGGTAGGAGTTTGTGGTAGTGATGTTCTCAAAAGAAGATAGAGAACACCAACGGGGAGAGTAGGTGGAGGCTCAGGAGGGACTATATTAGGCAGCTTTGAGAATGAGTTGAATCTGCTTTGTACCAAATTGAGCTGAATGTCATAGAGCCTCATGGTCTCATATATAGTCTTCTTGTTCTGACCTTTGTGTATGTAAAAGTTTATGTTTATCAAATTTATAATGAGAAGAAATAAAATTCTTGATAAAAGGGCCACAAATTGCCACAATTTGGCAGATGAATGGCCTGTTTAAACAGTAATCCTTAAAGAAGATTATTCTGTTAGTGCTGTGTAGAATGGATTTGAAGAGAGAGAGTCTAGAGTTTGGTAGGTCACCTGGGAGGTTGGTGACTTGTCTTAATCCAATGTGAAGGGATAATGTGATAAAGGCTGAGACTATCTGGGGGGAGGTGAAAGTAAGAATGGATTGGAAGGGATAGATAAATATAATACCATTTCAGAAGTTGAATCAGTAGAATTTTTGACAGATAAAAAGTTTGCCATATGAGTCTGCTGAAAGTAACTGATGAATTCAGTTTCAGGAAATTTGAGTTATGAGATGACAACAAAATTCTTGAGCAAAAATGTCTTGGTAGCAGCTGGAGGTGTGAGACTGGAATTCAGGTGAAAGAAGAGGACAGGAGATATCAATTGAGGTGTTATCTCAAGAACTGTGACAGTTATGGTCTTAAGCATGAATGAGTCATCAGTAGGCAGAGGACTGGTGGCCTGCCATTCCTGTGTGGCTCTACTTTAACCTCTCCTACTAATCTTCCTTTTTTCTGAATGAGAGAACAAATGGGATATTTCCTGAGGACTTATGGTATTAGACATTCCATGAAAGGTACATTTTATTCAGTTTAAACATTTTTAATATAGTATGTAAATGGGTCAAAAATTAGAATGAAAGTAACCCTCCTCAGGAAAGGTAAAAGGTTGATACCCATTTCCATAGGGGTATAAAAACAGTATCAGAAGGAACCTAAAAAGTGCTGCCAAAGATGATGATATCTTGCCTGAGGAATTAGTGACTATCAAGGCATAGTTTGTGACTTCTTTGCTGCTTAAATATAAGAGATACAGAAGACACAGTATTGGTTAAATGAGTAATGGGTTAAAAAGATGTTATCTAAGAATAGGATTTGAGTTTTTGAATCAAAGACTGAAATATAAGAGATTCCTGGCCAGAGATGGAATATACTTCACAAAGACTGGTAAGAATATATTTTTGCAAGGTATCCTGCAAATAAAATCAAAATGATTTTGAAATGTACTTTTTAGAAAAATATTTACCTGATTATCTCTTTTAGTTAAGTATTTTGTTTTTTCTGAGATCATGATTGCTACTCCTGCCTTTTTAAAAATAATAATTCTATTATATATTATATAGAATAATCATAAATTTTAATAATAATAGCTTTTTATTTTTCAAAATACATGCAAAGATAGTTTTCAACATTCACCTTTTTTTTTTTTTTTGCTGAGGCAATTGGGGTTAAATGACTTACCCAGGGTCACACAGCTAGGAAGTGTTAAATGTCTAAGGTCAGATTTGAACTCAGGTCCTCCTGACTTCAGGGCTGGTGCTCTATTCATTGCACCACCTAGCTGCCCTTCAACATTCACTCTTGTAAAAACTTGTGTTCCAAATTTCTTTTCCTCCCTTCTCCCCTCCCCCTCCCTTAGATAGCAAGTAATCTGATATAGGTTAAACATGTACAGTTTTTCTAAACATATTTTTAATTGTTTATTGCTGCAAATAGATGAATGCTTGACACTGAAAATAAATATGAAATGTGTGGTTTAGTCATCTCTTCCCCAAAAAAGGAGCTGTGGGGTATAACTACTCTGGAGCCCAGATTCAAATTTTGAATTTTCAATCAATATTTACTTTTCTGTTTCAAGTGTGTTTCTTATAAACAACTTGACAGCTCAGGCTGGGTATGTCTTTACTGCTCCCAAAGTAGTTATCATCATCATTATTATTAAATGTTATCTTAAATGTATACATTTTAGTTCCAAACTCTTATAATTCCATCAGTTTGAACTCCAGTTCCTCTTATAAAAACAATTTAATGATTATTGAGCATCTATCCTCCCAGGGTTATAGAGAATAGTGCTTTGTTAATCTTAAGGCATTATGGAGATGTGGTTCCATCTCCATGCTCTATATGTGTGGTTCTTCATAAATCAAATAATTTATTAGGTACTATCTGGAGATTTGGAGTTTTGGGCAAAAGGGCATTTAATGAAGTTAGAGCATTCTAAGAAAAGGAAGTAAGGGGAACATTGAATCCTAGAATTTAGTTTTTAGACTGCCTGATTATAGATTACAGAGGAAAGTATTGCGATAGGTGAATAGGAAGGAAGAGTTATTCTCTAAAGAGTTTGAAATGTATTTTGTAGACATTTGGGAAGCCATTCTTAAGTAAAGGAGAGACTTGGGTATGAGTCCCAGCTCTGACAATTATTAGATATTTAACTTTAAGTAATTTACCTCTTTGAGCCTCAGTTTCTTTTTTTCTTTTTTAATATTTATTTATTTGTTTATTATAGCTTTTTATTTAGAAAACATATACATGGATAATTTTTCAACATTGACCCTTGCAAAATCTTCTGTTCCAAATTTTCTCCTGCTTCCCCCCATCCATTCCCCTAGATGGCAGGTAGTCCAATATATGTTTAAATATATGTTAAATCCAATTTATGTATACATATTTATATAGTTATATTGCTGCACAAAAAAAATCAGATCTAGAAAGAAAAAGAAAAAACCTGAGAAGGAGAACAAAAATGCAAGAAGCAAACAATAACAGAAAGAGTGAAAATGCTATGTTGTGATCCACACTCAGTTCCCATAGTCCTCTCTCTGGGTATAAATGGCTCTCTTCATTACAGAACAATTGGAACTGAGCCTCAATTTCTTCATCTATAATTTTTTTTGAGCTAGGAGTGACTTTGAAGGTTAGATAGTACAGTCTCATTTTATTTTATTTACAGTTAGTTTTTATTTTATTTTTTCCTCACATATAAATTTTTTTTAAATTTTTTATAAAATAAATTATTATAATAATTATTGTTATAATTATTTATAACATTTTTTTGACAGTACATATGCATAGGTAATTTTTTTTTTTTAACAACATTATCCCTTGTACTCTCTTCTGTTCCAAATTTTTCCCCTCCTTCCCTCCATCCCCTCCCCTAGATGGCAGGCATTCCCATACATATTAAATATCTTATAGTATATCCTAGACATATAAAATTTTTTTAACATTTTAAAAAATGTTGAGTTCTGAATTCTTTCTTCCTTCTCTCTCCTTCAGAAGATAATTTAATATTTATTATTCATGTGCAGATATGCAAAACACATCCTTATTAGCCATATTGCAAAAGAAAACATAGACCAAAAACCTCAAAAATAATAATGTTAAAGAAAAAGCATGTTTCAATTTGTTTCAATTTGTATTCAGACTCCATGATGGTTCGGTCAGTTAACAACTCCATTAACAATATATTAGTGTCCCACTTTTCTCATATCCTCTCTCCACATTTATAATTTTTCTTTACTGTCATATTACTCAATCTGCTAAATGCAAGTTGTTACTTCAACATTATTTTAATTAGCATTTCTCTAATCAACAGTGATTTAGACCATTTTTTCCATATAACTATAGATAACTTTATTTCTTTTTCTAAAAACTACCCATATATTTTGACCATTTATCAATTGGGGAATGATTTATATAAATCATTGATTTTTATATATATATATTTGATTTATATAATTTTTGATTTATATAACATTTGATTTATATAAATCATTGATTATATTCTCAAATATAAGTATTTGAGAAGGGAGGTCTTTATCAGAGAAACTTGCTGTAAAACTTTTTTTTTCCCTTTGGTTTACTGCTTTCCTTTTAATCTTAGCTATATTGGTTTGTTTGTGCAAAACTTTATTAATTTGATGCAATAACTGCCATCCATTTTATATCCTAAAATGCTCTCTATCTTGTTTGGTCCTAAATTCTTTCCTTATACATATATCTGACAGATAAATTATTCAATGCTCCCCTGATTTTGCTATATGATATCACCCTTGATGCCTATATCACATACCTATTTTGATCTTATCTTGGTATAAGGTATGAGATGTTGGTCTATACCTAGTTGCAACCAAACTGCTTTCTAGTTCTCCCAAAAGTTTTTGTCAAATAGGGAATTCTTGTCCCATAATATTGGATCTTTGGATTACTAAATTGCTATGATCATTTACTACTGTATATTCTGTACCTAATTTATTCCACTGATCTACCACTGTCTTTTTTGGTCAGCTCAAGATTGTTTTGATGATTCCTTTTTTGTAAAACAGTTTGATATCTGGTACTGTTGAGTCATCATCATTTACTGTCTATAAAATTCTGATGGTGAGAATACTTGTCTTACCTTATCACTGGGGTTGTTGTGAAGGAAGCACTTTTAAAACCTTAATTTGCCATATGATGATGATGATGATGATGATGATTTAGTGCCATGATCAGTACTGGTCTTTAAGAAATTACAGATTTGAGTGTACTAAAAATGGATGAAGTGTGGGAGGAAACAAAAGATGGATCATTTATTAGGCTCCTGCATTAGCCCAAGTAAAAACAAAAAGGATTTAAATGTGGGTAGTCACAGGGGATGAAATGATGTATTTTAGGGAGAGAATCCATAGAACTTGTCAGCTGCTTTAGAAGAGAAGTTAATGATGATCTTGATATTCCTGGATGATGGAGAGGTTGGTAATACCATGGAGAGGCTAGCAAAAAAGGAGTTAGAAGAAATAGTTTTCTTCTAAAGTAGGAAAAAGGAAAGATTTTGTTTGGCATATAGTAAACTTGATGTGTGATGGATAGTCAGTCAATGAATTAGAAATGTAAGCCTGGTCATGTGGATTTGGGAGCTATGTTCATAGTGGGAACTATGTCCATGGAAGAGATTGTGAAAATGTGAGAAGAGTATAGAGGATTAAGAAAAGAGACTTGCTACATTTAGGGAGTAGAGTAAAGGAAGAAGGGCCGGCAAAGGCCACAGAGAAGAGTGGTTAAAGGGCCACAGTAACTTTGAGGCCTGCAATGCTATGTTTTGGGTAGTGCTAAGGTTATTATCCTTTTTGTATAAATGGAATCTTTTAGCCTCAGAAAAAACTGAGGCTCAAAGAGATTGTGATTCACCCAAAGAGACATAGCTGTTAGTGGCAGAACCAGGTTCACCAAGATTTCCTGATTGTTAAAAATAGTAGAAAGAGGAAAAGGATCTTATGTCTAAATATTTATAGAAACTCTTTTCTCTGTAGCAGAGAAGTGGAAATAGAGAGTGTCCATCATGGCTAAACAAATTATGGCAGATAAAAACCATGTAATATTATTATAGAATATTATAATATTCTTAACAATGTAATATTATTACAGAAATGGTGAGAAGGAAGTCTTGTGTGAACTGATTCACAATGAAGAGAACCAAAGTAGGAGAATATAACATTGTTTTTAAAAAAATATCATTGAAAAAAGTTAAGAACTCTTAATTATGCAGTACCTCATTATGATTCCAGTAGACTGATAATGTAATATGCTGCTCACTCCTGACAGAAAAGTGATGTATTCAATGCAGAATGGTTCACATGGTTTTAGATATGGCTTTTCTGTAGATTAGTTTTGCTTTACTATGCTTGTTACAAACATCTTTTTCCCCTTTTCATTTGGGAGGAAAGAAATGGTGGTTATAGTATTGCTAAAGTAGAAGAAAAAAGGGTCATTGCAGCATTTTTTAAAATGCATTGATGAGAAATGAAA
Organism: Sminthopsis crassicaudata; assembly: GCF_048593235.1. Classification (NCBI taxonomy): domain Eukaryota; kingdom Metazoa; phylum Chordata; class Mammalia; order Dasyuromorphia; family Dasyuridae; genus Sminthopsis; species Sminthopsis crassicaudata. The sequence goes on from NC_133622.1 coordinate 173,745,501, forward strand.
GAAATCCAGAAGGAAATAGAACAATTTTGAAAATAACCTGTTAAATTCATTATGTAATATTTTAAAAAGAAGAACCATGCAGATATTCATGATTATATATATATATAATCCTTTTTTCTATTCTATTTTATATATAGAATTGATGATTTAGGAGGTGTTTAGGTTTGAAACTTTAAAATACTTTAAAGAGAATTCACTGTCATATTTGTATATCAACACTACCTTTGGCATATGAATTATTCTGTACTAGAATCTGTATATTTAAGACCTTGCACACATATACACAGATACATGTGCATACACACAACTATATATATTCTCTTCAGAATCATTGACAGCAAGTAGAGTAAATTAGAAGAAGGGGTCATTAGCAGCTTCTAGTACAGCATACATTCATGAGGACTGAGAAAAAAGGCATTAGATTTGTTGTTGTAGAAAGCTCTGACAGGACATTTTCAGTAAAGTAATGGAAAAAAGTACATTTTCCCCAAACCTGAGAACTGGAAATAACTTCTGAGGGCATCTAGTTTATCTGGTACCTCTCCAAGAATTTTGCCTACAGCCTTGATGGTAAGAGGTCTTCCTTCCTATTTCAGTGAAGTTGGATGATGAAAGGGGGAGATGAAGAGATAGCTTGGAGAAAGTGGTAGTGGTGATGGTGTTCAGGGAACTTGATTGTATTTGTGGAAGCAGAAGGTAAAAGAGTGAAGAGTCATTGACTTGGAAGAGGCTGAAGATGGAAGAAAGGAGGATAATTGATGAAGAACCTTGAGTAGAACATAAGATCAGAGGGCATATTTGAAGATTGGAGAGAGGAGGGGAGATTCAAAGGAGAAAACCTAAGGGAAAATGAAATCCTAACACCAGCCAAGGTATCTACCCCTTTCTCTCTCCAATCTCCAGGCCTCTCTCTTCCCTCTCCCTTCCCTGCCCCCCTCAATCTTTATCTAGATGAGTTCTATCTTAGCCTCCACAAGCTTCTGGCCAGGGAAACAGCCATGCTTCCTCTGCCTGCTTTAGTGAGAGCACAGACATTTCAGGATTTATCGGCATATTGATGATCCCAATTAATCTAGCAGGGCCACTTGTTTCTAATTTTGCAAAGAATTCACGGTATATTATTAGTTAATATGATTCATGTCAATAAATTATAAAATCAAATCACATTTTAACTCTTAAGCTTCCAACAAAAAGAATTTGTGAACTGAACTATATTCTCCTAATCTTTTTTCAAAAATATTAATTTTTTAGAAAAGGAGAAGGAGTCTTTAAATCGGACAACATTTCTACTATATCCATCCTAAAAGACGTACTTTCTAAAGAAGCCACAAAAAGAAAAATAAATCTCAACATAGCTTATGGTAAAAATAAATAAATAAAAAAAATTCCAGCTTTTAAAAAAAATGTAATAGTGCATTAGTAAACTCACAATATTCTATATCTTCTCTTTCTTAGAGATCAATGAAATATCTGTGAATCACACATTAAAGCTGATCCACCCCAAACTGGAATACCAGCTACTGTTGGCCAAAAAAGTGCAGTTAATTGATGCTTTAAAAGTAAGCAGTTTTTAAGATTCATTTAATCCCATTATGCCATTTTCCATACTGTTTCATTTAAGTGCCATATTTCTGCAAAGAATAAAGTTATCCATTTTAAAATTTGGGACATTTTGGGGAAAAAAAACAAAAGGAAGGGAAGGGAGAGAGGGAGGTAGAAAAGGAGAGATGGAGGGAGAGGAGGAGGGAGGGAGGAAGAAAGAAGGAAAGAAGGGAGTAAGGAAGGAGGAAGAAAGTAGGGGATGGAGGAATGAAGGAAGGGTAAAAGGGAGAGAAGGAAGAAAGGAAAGATAGAAGGGAAGAAAGGAGGAGGGAAGGGAAGGAAGGAAAGAAGAGAGGAAAGAAGGAAGGATGGAAGGAAAGAAAGAAGAAAGGGATGAAGGAAGGAAGGGAGGGAGAAAGAAGAAGGAAGGAAAAAGGGAAGGAAGGGAAGGAAGGAAAGAAAGATAGAAGAAAAGGAAGTTTGGCAGCTTATGAATCTTTCCTCACTGTTCTCTGAAACTTGGGAGCAGAAAGTAGTCAAAGAGAGTAAATTAACTTGATTACAGGTCTGTAGTCCTTCTGAGTCATATCTTTGGACCCTGGTTTTTGTAGCTTTAAAATGAAGATGTTGGGGCAGCTAGATGGCACAGTGGATAGAGCATCTGTCCTGAAGTCAGGAGGACCTGAGTTCAAATCCAGCCCCAGACACTTAATACTGCCTAGCTGTGTGACCTTGGGCAAGTCATTTAACCCCAATTGCCTTAGCAAAAAAAGAAAGAAAGAAATCGAAGGTCTTGAAACACAATGGTTTTAAATAATGTGGCCTTCTGTAATGAAAAGGAAGCAGAAGAATGGCTTGGGTTCAAGGTGAGGGAAGAGAAGGCTGAGAGGGGAAGGAGAGCTTTGGTAAGTTTATAGGTCTTATAAAATGAAAGCTGTTCATAGTAATTTTTTGTAGACTGATTTACCATGGACTGGTGTTAGGTAGTCATGGACCAGTTCTTGGGAAACACTGGAAAAAAGGATGTAAAGTTTTTTGAAGAAATGCCAAATATTTAGAAAATTTGCCCTACTCTAGAATTTGGAAATAGCCTTCCCAATATTCATCTGTCTACTGCTATTGCTACGTAACAGGGGACTTTACTAGGAAGGGCAGGAAGGCCACTTCTGAAAATTCCCTCATGCAGTTGAATTTGTGGACTAACTGGTAACTTTGTTTTATCCCAATAAGGAATTACAGGTACATGAAGGAAACACTGACTTTCTGATACCAGAATATCGCTGTATTCTAGAAGAGGCTGACCGCCTACAGGAAGAGTACAAGAAACAGCCTGCACACCTAGAAAGGCTCTATGGTCAGTTAGCTCACATTTCTATTGATGCTTAGATCTGTTGATAGCACCTGGAAAGCTAGGGATTATGGGTAAAGCTGGCTCTTAACATGACAAAATCAAAGCTTCCAGGACTTTTTAGGACTCTCAGGAATGATCCAGCTGAAGTGCCAGTCTTTAGAGATGTCATGTGTTGTGTATGTATGTGTGTGTGTGTGTGTGTGTGTATGTGTGTGTGTGTATGTGTATGTTTTGTCCAGACCTGTGATTTTTCAGGAGATGAATAAACTTAACTCCTGCCCAAAACCACTAAGGTCACACAGTCAGACTGGGCTCTAGGTCTGATTTGAGCTACTCTGTGAGAGACTGTGTATCCTCTTCTTAAGACTGCTTACTCACTCTAATACAAAAACCTGTCAGAAGATGAGATGTTTTAGCAGCCTTCTCTGGCATCATTGTTTCTAAAAGCTTAATAAGCTCCAAGAAGAAATTAGGGGACGTCTAGGTATTTTATTTATTCTCATATAATATAAGGAACACAATTTACATCCTGAAACTGTAGACATCTTAATTTAGGTACCTAAATATTTGTATACAGGTTTTACTCTCATAGTTAAATTAAAATGATAAATATCCTCTCCCAGTAAAAGGCACTGAGAAAGTGAGGGTCTTGTCTATGTCACAGAGTAAGGGTCAGAGGAGGCTTGTGACCCCTCCTGTCTCCTGCCATCTTCATCCCTATAAAACTTAGCACCCAATCCACTACAGCATATGACTGACATTTTTTAAATTTAAAATTTTAAAGATCGCTTCCAACTTGTTCAAGATAACTAAATTAAATTTTTCATGTTTGGATTTTACCTGTATTCCACATAATTGGCTCACTCTGCAGGGTAGACTTTTTGAGTGATTAGTTGCTATTTCATTTTGCCTTTTGGGAGTTTTTGGGACATGTGCAGAAACATTTTCTCCAAAGAAGTGTTTGTTTTTGTTTTTTCCAAAGTGATCTCTATGCAAAGAGAGACAATTGTATGCTGTCTTAGATTGAGAACTAGCCTCTGAACCAGAAAGACTGGGGTGCTAGTCCTGCTGTGGGACTTGGATCACTTAACTCTTCAGGGCTTGAGTCTACTGACCAGGCCTTGCAGAAAAGGCGCTACCTGCATTGCTAGAGGGAGTTTCTTCATATAGAAATTGCCTATGCCAATGAAATTACACTGAGTCCATCCCTCAGCCCTGTATCAAACACATCATGTGACCTCAGAGCCTATCCGAGGAAGGCATGGTGTTGCTTTGCCATTGTATTCCCTGGTCCTGACAATGATGGGAACCTAGTGAGCACTTAATAAGTGTTTCTTTGTGCCTTCTTCATGATCAGCAGCAATTATTGCTCTCATCCCTTGTGAAGACAGGTTGCTTTGATGCTGAAGACAACTGAAGGGAGTAGATAGCCCATTTCTTTCTCATGTTTAACTATAGCCACAAAATAAAACTACAACCTCATCAAATCAAACTGGAAACCAGAGTTTTAAATGGTATATGTAAATAGTATATTTACAGATCTTGTTAAAGTCAGGTGTTGTCTACATTGTGGCAAAAAACTAGTCAATTTACTTTTTAAAAAATTAGCCATTCTAGTTATTAGTGTTGTATAAACAAAATATAAACAAAATAACTGTCTAATTGTTTGCCTCTGCCCTTTATTAAAGTAGTTTTAATGGTGAATTATATCCTGAAACTTTGATACTGAACAGTGAGGCTTCTCTGTATTGGAGAGAATTATGGATTCCTTTTTTTGTCCCCATCTCTCTCCAAAGGCTGACTGACCATCTCTGGTGTTGGGGGCAGAGACAGGCTGAATCAAGGAGTCTGAGGAAGCTGGGGAATGGCGCATGAGGGTGGTTCCTAGCAGCCTGACCAGGCTCAAGTGTGGCCGTGGCTCAGTGGTGAACTGGGAATATGCTGCAGCAGCAGCTGTCAAAGAGGCGCAAGGGCATATGGGTTGATCTGAGCAGCTGCTGGGAGTACCAGGCCCAGGCCAGGCCCAGATGACTGTGGGAGGTAATATGAAACAGACATTTATTTGGCATCTGCCATGTGTTAGGTACCAGGCAGACCAAGACAAAAGCAGAGCCCACTTGTCAGGACTAGATGTACGTAGATGCCAAACAGAACAAGATGATTGGATGGAGGGGTACCAATCTTGGGAACATCAGAAAAAGGCTCAGGTAGGAGTGGCTGCTTGAGCTGAAGGATATGAGGGCAGTTTGTGAGGTTATTAAAGGTTAAAGGTAGCAGCTGGTATGGTACATGATCAAAGACAGGTTCAGAGTCATTGCCAGCCTCTTAATTGTCAAATCTAGTGGCCTTTCTTCAATTCTTACTTGACTGGAAGCCCCCTTTCTCTCCTGGTTTTCCTCCTTTCTGTCTCCATCTCCTTTGTTGGATTTTCCCCCAGGTTGTATGTGCTGACCATAGAAATCCCATAGGCTTTTATTCTGGGCCCTTTTCTCTTTTCTGTCTATGCCACTGCACATAGTCATCTCATCAGATCAATTAGTTTTTCTATGCAGATGATTCTCAGATCTTATTTAACCCCACCCTCTCTGCTCCTCCAGTATATCACCACCAACTCTTAGTTGGATATCTTAAATGCAACAGGTCCCAAACTGAGTTCATTCTCATTTCCCCAGATTCCCTTCTTCCTATTGTTTCTACTCCTTCCTTCTCTTACTTTTGAGAGTACTACCACACTCCTAGTCACCACAATCTCCACGTCATACTCAGTTCCTTACTCCCTCATTCCCTCTAACCAGTCTTTGGCATGCTGATTTTACTTCTGAACTTCTCTCCTTTATGACCCCTTCTCTTCTCTGGTACTGCTATCAGTAGGCGCTTCTCAGCTTATCTCTGGACTATTGTAGGGGTCTGCTTATGGGTCTGTCTTCCTCAAGTCTTATCTTCCATCTAACAGTAAACTTCCTAAAGTGTAGCTCTGACTACATCAGTCTCCCTTGGAAAATTCTAGTGGCTTTCCCTATCAGTCACCTACTATGATTGCATATAAAATGTTTAGAGACTACTGTCCTAGAAGTGAAGTTTCTTATACTTAATATTTTAAAGAACAGTGACTGACCCTTTTGTGATTTTAAATCACGAGTCTGGACCAAAAAAAAAAAAAAAAAAAAAAAAGAAAAGAAAAGAAAAGAAAAAAAAAAAAGAAAGAGAGAGAGAGATCTTTAAAAAAACCCAAAAAGACTTGTTTAAATGACTCTCTATATTCAAAGGGTACATTTGCCTTAAGGAAAATGTATTCTTTTAGGTTATGAAAGCTAATGGCTGAAAATGGGCATTTCTCTTTCAGGCATGATCACTGACCTCTTCATTGATAAGTTCAAGTTTAAAGGCACTAATGTGAAGACCAAAGTTCCTCTTTTGCTGGAGATTCTGGACAGTTATGACCAAAATACGCTGATTTCTTTCTTTGATGCCGCTTAAAATATAAAATGCAGATTAAGCACTAAGACATTCCAGTCTATGGAAGAATATTTTTCCAAGTATATCACAGATTAGATTTATAACATTTTTATACAATTTGGATTCCATCTCAAATGTATCATTTGGATGTTGTCCTGACATTTTCCAAGAAATCATATTTTTTTTGTTAGATGGTTCTTTTAAAAAAATGAATATTTTTTATTTTCAGCTTAAAAGAAAAGCTAATTTTAAGAGTTGTGGAGATGATTTACTGACATCAGCTTCCTTGAATATTGGTATTGGGTATTTCCCCAATACATTCCAGTATGGCAGAAAAATTGGTTTTATGTTTTAAAATATACTTTCATAGTTATTTTCATTTGATCCTTATGATATCCCCAGGAAGTACAATGGTTAATTATAATTCTCACTAAACAGTGAGGGAACTGACTCAGGCCCCATAAGAGAAAGAGATTTACTCTCATGGGAATATCTATTTAGAGTTGGCAAGGACTTTCATATAATTGGCCCATGCTTCATTTTTACAGATAATGAAATTGGGGCCTACATGATTTGCCCCAGATCACATAGCTAGTAAGTGTCTGAGTTGGACCTGACCTCTGTTTTTTTGATTCCTAATCTATTTCTCTATTAGACCCATCATGCTTTCTTTGTATAAGTAATGCCCTTGGTCTTCCTATGGTTGTTTTAGCAATGGGCTAGTTATGCTAAATAAGAAAGACAGTGGGGTCTTCTGGCTCATTGTCTGTGAGTCTGGTGATCCACACCTAAGAAGTGGCACCCTAGTTGTACCCAGAAGTGTAGGTTGTAGCCACAGAGGATGATTGACCATGTGACTCTTGGCTCACAAGGACATGGTTGTTGCTACAAAGGTTGGGGAAGGAGAGAAGGAATCTTCTTTGCCAGTTACTTAGCTTCAGTTACCATTATAAACCATTTTATAGTTTTTGAGGAAAAGTATTCTTTTTAAAGGACAGACATTCTAGGATTAAATTATATTCCTTTTTGATGAACATCATTGTATTTAAGTTTACAACAAATCAATAAAAATGACTGGTTAAGTGGTTATTTTCAGGAATTGGGCTTTTCATTTGTGTGAATGGTAAGAAAATGATTCAAACTATTAATACTTAAAAGCGGGCTGCCTTTTTTTGTTCTATGTTTATTTTAAATGGTGATTTAGGGCCTTCAAATGTGCTATGAATTGAGGCATACTCATTCCTGGCAGATGAGGAGGATGCTGAGGTCACGTGGGGAGTGTTTTTATAGACATACAAGCACATGCTTTGTCATAGGCCAGAGTTTGGGGAGCAGCAGTGCCAGCCACATTGAATCTCCAGAAGGCATGCCCTGTAAACCTAAGAGGTTATCTATGTGTTCCACATAGGGAGGGGTAGGTAGAGTGGTTACACCAGGATGGGAACCTTGGTGGTAACTGTTCTTGAGGATTTGCACCTTTCCCCTCCCCCAATATGTTTGTCAATAGTCTGGATTTCTTCCTTTGTAAAGGGATGTTCTCTTAAGTGCCATTTCTGATTCTCATTTTAAGGTCTTTACACCTCCTGCTATGGTACACCCTGTCTTCTCCCAATAAAGAGGTGCCCCTACCGCCTGACTGCTCCTCAGTCCTGGGCTCTCTCCCCTTCTCTGACTCCACTCTCTAGGTGATCCTATCCACCCCCCTCCCCTTTTAATTTCTCTCTCTACACTGCTCACTTCCTGATCAATCTGGAAGCCTCAGTCCCAGCCCCTCTCCTGGGCGCCAGGCTCACGTGGGGAAGAGACCCAGCATTTATTCGATCTGCTTTGGGCCACACACTGCCATGCTACTAAGCGCCTGGCAAATAGGATTTCATTTGCTAACCTGCCGCCCGTGGGGTATTTTATTTCCCTCCATAGGCAGAGAGCGCTTCCCAGCACTTTTTCAGCTTCCCCTCCCACCACAAAGCCCGTGGGCCAGTTTCCTGGACCCTCTGGCCACTGCGGGCGGGACCTCCTGAGCCTGCTGCCTCCATCCATCTCGTCCCCAGATCAGCTCGGGAACCCCCGAGAGCTGGGCTGGGTCTGCTCTTTGTTTGGTGGGACCCCGGCTGAGAGTCCCCACGTGGGCGCCTAAGGCTCCCCCGACGGTCTCGCGGCTCTCCAGCCCTAGCTTCTGCTGGGCAAAGACTCCGTCGGGCCACATCGCCACGGAAAAGGCCGTCACTTCCACGCCAGCCCCCCAATTCCCCGCACCCCCGACTGTCCCTCGCGGGGCGGGGCGGACTGAGAACTCCTCCTCTTCCTCCTCCCATTCTTCCCGGCCGCCCCGCCCCGCGTGCAATGTCTCGGGCCCGCGTGCGCGCGGTGACGTACCGACGCCTGCGGCTTCCATTGGCTCATTTCAATAGTCGCGGGACGCTTGAACTGCTGCGAGGAGAGCCCGGTGCCGCGGCCTGGGCAGCGGCGGGAGAGGTGGAACGCCGCGGCTGCTGCTGCCCTTGCCTGCCATCCTGCCTGAGTCCACCGGTTCGCGTGCGTGTGTGCAGCCCCAGCCCGGCTCGGCCTGGCCTAGTCCGGCCCTTCCCGGAGCCTCCGGGGTCCGCGGAGCGGATCAGGACAGAGAGGGGTGCACGGGGCGCGGGGCCGAGCCCCGGCAGGCTGGCCCCCCGCCATGCTGGGGCACACGGCGGCCGGCGCGGCGGGGCCGCAGCCACCCAGGCTGCCCCGGGCCGCCGGCCCCGACGAGAACCAAGAGAACATCCATCCGGACAAACGCGGCGGCGGCGCCGAGCCCGCCAGAACGCGCACGGTGCTGGGCGTGCTGCGGGCTAACGTGCGGGCTCCGGGCCCGGGCCCCTGTGTCGGCCCGGCAGCTGCTCTGGCGCCGCAGAAGTCCAAGAACCGCAGGGTGAGAGGCCGGCGTGGGGTGGCGTTGGAAGGCGGGCTCCGGGCGGGCGCCCGCGCTGCTGGAACGCTGTCCGGGCCGATAGAACGCCCGGATGCCCAGCGTTCTAATATTAGCGAAGCCCGGGGGGCGCGCGGCGGGATCTCGGGCGCCGGTCGTGTCTCCCTCTCTGTCTCCTCGCGGCTCCGCGACCTGTTCGGGAGCTTGGCCGGTCCTGGGCCCCGGGGTCGAGGAGAGTGCCCTGGATGGGATGGGGGGAGGGGTGGTCTCGGGGAAGACCCTAGAGGAACAGGTGTTGGGGCTTCTCTGCAAGGATCCTTTTGGCCACGGGGCCGAGAACGGTCCGCCCGTTTGCGCGGGATCGCCACGGGAGCTAGCGCGCGCTCAGCCCCTCCCGGCTGGCTGACAACCTTTGAAAAAGGTCTCCTCCCCCTTCCCTCCACCCCAGGAAGTGGCAGCTGTCAAGTTGCCCAGGCCCCTTTTCATTAATCACCACTTACTAAGGGCTTCTTAAGTCCGAGCTCTGGGCATACAAAAGGAGGCCCCAGACCCTTCCTGCCCTCTGGCTGGAGAAGACAGCTTGCAAATGAAAGTGTTCGGAACTAGCTGCCTTTTGGGAGACTTCCCGTGCTAACCCGAGTCTGGCTTCTCTTCCTTAAAGGTCCTTCCCCCACTTCTTGGTGCCGGGTCACTAGCAAATTCCCGGTCCAGTTCTTGGAAGGTCGGAAATGCGAGGATCTCCCTGGTTTGCAGTGCCCCCGTTGCCTTTCTCGGGCAATGCAGAGAGATGGCATGGTCTGTGGTGTCGTGTCTCTTCTCCCCCTCTCTGCCCCCCCAGGCATGAAGTTTCTGAAGCAAGGGACCAGCCTGGTCCCAGCATCTGGAAGGTACCAGAGAGCTTATGTGGACAGACCGACCTCCCTCATTTTACAGATGAGGAACTAGAGATGGAGAGGTAATTGTATTTTTTGAGTCACCAACCAGTTAGGAAGTAATATTGCCTCTTATTTTTTGCAGGTTGTTGCGCCTCTCAGGGATATTTCCATTAATGATGACCAGGGTATTGTCCCACCCTGGAATGCCACCAGTAAGCAGCCCACTTTCACAATCCATGTGGATGAACCCGATGGGGACAATGGGAAGAAACTTTCTGTCTCTAAAAAAGTGGAGTCTGAGGATGATATGCTGGGTTTTAATTCAGCTGTTTCTCTGCCTGAGTCGAGAAAACCTTTGGTGCCCCTTGATTTTCCAATGGATGGTAGTTTTGGTAAGACTTGAAAGTTAAACTAAATGCCTTTCCTCTTGAAATGAGACAGGCGTAAGTGATGATCATTTAAGAGTGGCTGGGGCCCTTAATATACAGTCTAGCCTAGCTTTTTGAAAAGAACTGTCCCCCTAAGAAGGCAAAACCAGAACTTTTATTCATCCAATTCTTACATTCCAGAAGGAAGCAAATTGATTACCTTTTGTGCAAAGTTGATCTGCTCTCTCGTTAAATTAGGCATGAAAGTTAGTATAAGATTGATTTTTCTGGCTCTGGGACATAATTAACATTGGAAAGTAATGACATAGTTATTAGTCATGGTAAAGAAAAATTTATGAAACAGCTGCCTAAAGCATAGTGCTCACCAAAACATGAGCTTCCTATGAAAACTCAAGCAGTGATAGGATTGTCTCCTGATCTTGGGTGAATTTCCAGAGGTCACCTTGCCTACAGCTCTAGTCATATCTAGGGTAATTTGGATTTGGCACTCCATAACAGAACAGCTCCTACAAAAGTTAAGATGAGCCTATCTATTCAGTTTATGCTCCCTGTGGATTACATGTAGAAGAATATAAAATACTGGTGCAGTGGATAGAGGGAAAGGCCTGCAAACAAGACTCAAGTTCAAATCCAGCCTCACTTAACTAGCTCTGTGACAGGGTAAGTCATTTAACTTCTTAGCCTCAGTTTCCTCAGCTATGAAATGGGGATCATAATAACACCTTCTAGATGTGAAGATCAGATGAGATAATTATTTTGTTATTATTATTATCATAATGAGTCAGCAAGAGTAGCTCAGTAAAATTGCCAGTTTGATAATATCTACTGGGATCCCCTGCCATATAAGCTAGGTTAACTATTGCCCTAAAATTCTCTCAGTGTGACCATGGGTGCATGCCTTTATTTCTGAACCTCATTTTCTTTGCTCAAAGAATAGTCATGTTAGTACTCCTCACTAAATTGCTGAGGAAGGGTACTTTTAGTGCCCTAAAAATTAAAGTTGTTGGTGCTGTTACTAGAGATGGCTAGAAAGAGAATTGATGTCATTTATATGAATCCCATTTACCAGAGTTGCAGATTTAACTGTGATCAGCCATCTTCTAACTTTCTGCAATTTGAATATTTAAAACAAAGTGATTAACCTTGTCCTGTATCTTCTGAAATTTTCTCAGAATCTCCCCTTACTATGGACATGTCTGTGGTCCTGGAGCCAGAAGAAAAGCCACCAAATGTCAATGAAGTCCCTGACTACCATGAAGACATCTATCTGTACCTAAGGGAAATGGAGGTAAATCAGTTTGTGCTTGCTGGCCATTTTCCTGTGAAGGGACAGCTTGCTAGACAGGATAGCGGATGGGGTCCACTTCTCTGACCCTCAGCTGTTTACTTTTAACCAGGTTAAGTGTAAGCCCAAGGTGGGCTACATGAAGAAGCAGCCAGATATAACCAACAGTATGCGAGCCATCTTGGTGGACTGGCTGGTGGAGGTGGGGGAAGAATACAAGCTCCAGAATGAGACTCTTCACTTGGCTGTGAACTACATTGATAGGTTCCTGTCCTCAATGTCAGTGCTCCGGGGAAAGCTTCAGCTGGTTGGGACTGCTGCCATGCTCCTTGCCTCGTAAGTCACTCACCCAGGGATGGGAAGCTCCTTACAAAGCAAGATGAGCTCACTGATCATCTAAAGCAAAGCTTTTTTAACACGAACGATTGTGACCTCGTATGAACACAGGAGTCATGAAGTTATGATTATCAGTAAATGTTTGATTTGTATACCTGTCATATATCTATATACCCAGGGTTGTATAAAAATTTCTCAGTAGAAAAAAGTTTAAGAAGCCCTGATCTAAAGAGCCAGGCCTGTTTTCTGGGGGAATACAGAACAGAGAGGTAAGAGTAAGCTGTTGTGCTTACTATTCTTTTATTACAGGGACTGGATTGGCAAGAACTTTTTTTCAAAAAGATAATGGGTTGTTCTGAACTTTTCTTCCAAATCTAGCTTATAGAAGAACTGAGCTCAGCAAAGAGCCTGAGTTTTCAATGTGTGCTTACACATAATTTTTTCCTTTCTTTTTGGGAGTGCAACCAGTGTTTAGGAGTGGGGATGGTGGCTTAGCCAGGCAGGGGAGGCAGTATCATCTCAGAAGCTAGAGCCTCACTTGGGTAATGTTTGGCTCCTCTACAAAAGGCCGCCATCTTCAGCAGTAGACATTGCTTATCCTGATGGGCACTTGCTTTTGGGATGTAAGCACCACCGCTGTTTAGTTCTGGTCTTTCCCTCCCACCATGGGTCAGTTGCCTATCCTGTCCCCCTCTATAATGCTATCTTTGACCTTCTCACTTTACTCCATTTCTGGTCTTGGTGCCCTGTACATGTATTTTACTTGTTCCTTTCAAACGTAATAGTCCATGTCCTTCATAAACAACAAGATACCTCAATTCCTGCCTTTCTGTCACATAAAACTGCTTCAGTACTTTGGTTTTAGCGTCAGTGATTTCTGGAGCGTTTGGCAGGAGTCTTCCAGGGGCCCAGCCTAATAAATAATCTTCCTTGATTTGATAGTACAAGACAGTTTAGAGCCATGCCATTTGGGGATTTCACATGAAGCATCAAGGTCCTAGAGCAGGGAAGGACTCACCTAGAATCCAGCGATAGCAGAACTACATTTCAGAACCAGATCTGTGCACACTAACTACATTTAGCAAGCATGAAGTCCCACGATGTATCAGTGTCTCTGCTATCAAGGAGATGAAATTTAAAGACCAGTGTGTGCTTCTACAAACCTTGCTTCCTAAAAGGGGTTCATTGTGGAAATATATGGTTTGGAAAAGCAGGAGATAGAAGAGGATTTTATTATCTGCTGCAGCAATCAGAAGAGGCCTCCTGGGTGAGGGGACATGAAGGCTGAGGGCCATCAGGGATTTTAAGTGTAGGAGATAAGGAGTTAATGTATTCTAACACTGGGGAAAAGCTTGCATAAAGGAAGGACAAGAAGGCATTTGGATGTTGCTAGAATGTAACCAAGGTATCTCTTTCTAATCCCAGAGGACCCCGAGGTTGTTTAGGAGCATTAGTTTGGCAACTAGGAGGCTCCTAGAGTAGTCCAGGCGAGAGATGACAGCCTCAAGTGGAGGGTTTAAGTAAAATATGTTAAGAGAGCCTGGACAAGACTTGGCAGCTCATTTTCTTTGGTGCAAAGTCAGATGACTGAGGTTGTGAGCCTGGTTGGCTGGATACATAATGGTGCCCTTGGCAAAATGAGAAAATTAGGAACCAAAAGTTCTGGCTTTGGCTGTGGTGCATTCAGTATGCTGCCTGTGGGCTGTTTGTTTGGGAGTCAGGAGTTAGAGAGCCACTATAAGGCCCTTGGACAAAAACTATGCAAGGCAGTTTATGACAGAACAACATCTTTTTGCAATGGTGGCATTTCCAATGAGGAAATTTGTTTGTTTAATGGGACTAATCATCTTGAATCCTGCCTTTCCTTATAGAAAGTTTGAAGAGATCTATCCTCCAGAAGTGGCAGAGTTTGTGTACATCACTGATGACACATACACTAAAAAACAGGTCTTAAGAATGGAACACCTGGTGCTCAAAGTGCTTGCTTTCGACCTTGCTGCACCAACAATCAACCAATTTCTCACTCAGTATTTCCTACATCAGCAGCAGGCCAATTCTAAAGTGGAAAGTTTAGCAATGGTAAGTGACCCACGTCATCATGAGATGTCTCATTACTGCAGAGGTGACTTTTACTGGAATTAATATCCTTCTAATGTTCGTGAACTGTGCCTGGTTCTGTCCACTGGGGCTAAATGATGCTACCTCTTTTCTACAAAGCAGCCCTTCAAATGGTTCTAGACAAACATCCCGTTCCTCCCACGAGCCATTTCCTCCTATTTTAGGATCCTGAATCTTTAGAATGCATAACATACCATTCAGGAAATCAATTATGGTAAAATACAGTTACTAAAATATTAAGCAGGTTCATGGAATGTTAGCAGTACTTGGCCCAAGCCTTCTCTTTTCCAGGGTAAACTTCTCCAGCGCCTTCTAGGGCCTAATTCTGAATCCCTTCACTACCCTCCTTGTCCTTGTCCTGCTAAAATTTTCCATTTAAGTCTGAGGCCCGGAGCTAACAAGAAAGCCAGTTAATAAAAAAAATTTATTGTGAAGATTGTAATTGGTAGCTCATTAAATATCCCTATCAGGTTAGCATTATATTATATATTAACACACACATACACACATATATAAATACATAAAACCTTTGCAAACATCTTAGGTGGAAATAAATGTATGTAATCACTAAATATTAAAACTTTTACATTTCTAGTTTCTGGGAGAGTTAAGTTTAATTGATGCTGACCCATACCTGAAATACTTACCATCAGTTACTGCAGGAGCTGCCTTTCATATAGCACTCTATACAATCACTGGGAAAAGCTGGGTATGTATTTATGACTTTTGAAAATAAATAATGCTGGAAGAGTTGTTTTTATAAAATATAAAATCGCTATGATTGGCTGCCTTTTGTGAAAAGGAAAAAACACTATTACAATAGGTCATTTATAGAGCAATGTTTGGCTTACAAATCATTTTGGGGAAATAATCTCTGACATAGAATGAACATTCTTTCCATCTTCGATGAAAAAGAGAGAAAGTTAGAAAGTTAGATAAGCAACTGAACTGAATGACATTAAACATTGAGCCAAAGGCTAGAGAAACTGCTGCTATGTGAGCCAGTGCTTCTGCTTTTTGGTTCAATCTTTGTTAATCTATTTCAAGGATCTGTTGAGTCTAAAAATGATTGATTCATTTTTTCACATTGGGGAGGGAGGAGAGATATCTGTATGCATTTACATGCCATGATTACAAACTAATTTCATACTTCCATGTCCCTTTCCTGTAGCCCGAGTCATTAATCCAACAAACAGGATACACCTTGGAAAGCCTTAAACCATGTTTATTGGACCTCCACCAGACCTACCTCAGAGCGCCACAGCATGCACAGCAGTCTATACGAGAAAAATACAAGACGGCAAAGTAAGAAAAGTATCAGGACCCTTTTCATGTAACCCCCATTAAGCACCTTTCAGTCAAAGTGTAGCTGTATGTCCTTATAATTTATAAGTAATCAATTTCTAAGGTCAAATTATGACATTTAAAAACCAGCAAGCTTTTATTAAGTACTGTGTGCCTTGCAGACACTATGCTTAGCGCTGGGGATATAGAAAAGGCAAAACCTTTCCAGGTCCCCTCAAGTAGGTGGTGAATCAGGTGGTATTCCCCATCTGTGGAAGCACAGGGATGAGGGTCTCTGAGCTGTCCAAGTGAGCCAAGAGGATTTGGAGAGTAAAAATTATATATATATATCATTTGCCAATGGGATTATGTGTGTGTGTGTGTATATATACATATATATATATATATATATTCAAAACTGTTATTAAGCCATACATTTATGAGTTCTTATCCCTGAGTCTCTTTATCATACCACATGTATTATGCTTGTCTTGAGATACTGCTCCCACTAAACCTAGATTCATGGACTTCATGAAGAGTTGTCTTTATCAATGTTGCAGTCTCTATCCCATTGTAGATGGTCTACAGTTACAGTCTACAGTTAGTAGTCTAAGGTCTACAGTTAGGAAAATTGGGGATAAGCAGAAGCCACTCCTCCAAGATGAAGGATGCTGAATTTCTCTTTTGTTTTTTCTCTCTCCCCTTCACAGGTACCATGGTGTATCTCTCATCAACCCTCCAGAGACACTAAACTTATAGTGAGCAAGAGACTTAGTTAGAATTCCAACAGAAGCTGTGCTGGACAGTTTTTATTGTGAACCCAGGTTTCTTCACAAAGAATCACTTCACAAGGAACAAGTTATGGTCAATTACAAATTATGAAGTAACTTTTTTGATTTTTATGATTTTAAATGTAAATCTTTTATGTGCAATTGTCCTGCGTATTTAGCTGCAGATGTCATGTTGTTCATGCATAGTGAGTATTCAAGCCCATACACTTAGGATAAGAATTTGGTGAGCCTGATTGCCTCTTACAAGTGAAAACTGGTCAGAACCTGGCTCACCCATGGGAGTGTTTGAACTTTGAACAGCATGGTAAAAGACAGCACCACAGAAGGATTTTCCAGGAGAAAAAAGTTTAAAATGTTGGTGGCCCTCCCTGTCTGGGCTAATATCTGTTTCCTTAAGATTGCCATGGTTCAGGAGAGTATCAGCATGTCTTAAGATGCGGTCTTCCAGGACAGGGTAATGTGCAGTATTCAGGTAGGGAATGGTGTTTCTGCAACAAATCCTTGGCCTTTTCTGGTAGTCCCTGCTGGCAGGCTGTGTGTGTACCATTGATCAAGGCTGTGCCTCTTCTGGTAAAGCAGTTCTTGCAGTGTAAAATAGAATGAGATTTTAAAACAAACCATATATAGCCCTTCTTGATGATACAAGCCACTTGTGGACCCCAACGACCCAGAGGAAGCTGCTGATGGGTGGAAGGGCATTTCCCAGGCTGGTCCACACAGATTAAAATACCTACCACATTCTTCTCTCTGAGAGGCCATGCTGCCTGCTTCTTTGGGCCTTCCCCTCAACTGCCTACACTCACAAGTAGGTTCAACCTCTCAAATTAATCCAATTACACAAGATGTTTTCTACATACTTTATTTTAATTCAAGAAAACTACATGTAAAAATACGCAACAGTCCTAAATGTACTTTCCAGTAATGTATTTTGGAAGCTTTAGTTAGCAGCCTTCTTCTTCTTTTTCTTTCTAATTGCTTTTTTACTTGAGGCTTTTTCCTGTTTGGAGTTGTTGGCCTGTATCCTGTAAACAAATGAAATCAAAGCCTAAAAACATGTATCTCAGATTATAGACATGTATTTGTAGATGTTTCCTTTAGTGGGTATTCACTCAGGTAAAAATTTAGTAAGCCTCTGTTTTCAAGGAGGTAAGGCTTCTAGGCCTGAGAAGAGCATCTTCGTGTTAAAATAACAGTAATAAATCATTGCCTGGGGTGATTGCTAGCATTTGTCAGTCCCCATCTAACTTCCACACTCAACCAAGTAAAATTAATTGCTAGGATATATTCAGCTTTAAATAATGATGGAAAAGTCTTTTATCAGGGCCTCAAGCCAGCATGTTAGGCAGGGCTGTCTAACCCATTCCTAGCACCCTGCCCTGAATCTATCAGGTACAGAAGTTGGGCCAAATGTTTTCACCTTAACCAAACTTAAAATGGGTTTATGTGAAAATACAGGCTCTCTTCTTTACTCTGGCCATCATATGCTTTTGTCATATAGTGCAGATTTTTTAAAAAGCCCAGTCTTTCCTGGACAATTCACTATAATCCTATAAAAAGGAATTTTTAATGGTCATCTGGGATTAAAAGTGAGCTTTATACTTAACATGTATTTTAAAATTCTACATTTGGAGACATATTGAAACCTAGCATCAAGAATTGAATTAATAATATTTGCATTAATATTAATAACTGTTGAAATAAATCAGAAGTATTTCAGTTACCTTGTTTTCTTTGGATTTTCTCCTGGTTCTAAAATGATAATTTCATCTTCTTCACTATCTGACAGAACGATAGGTGTATCTTTAAGAAATAATACGAAAACCATAGTAAGGTAAAATTGTATAACCAACAAGACAATGCTGTACTTTCTTATCATTGGGTAAACTTAATTGAGAAGAACTGCAAACAGCTGATGAGTCAATGTCAGTAGATGGCTATCATTTGAGGACCTTTGGTGAAGACCAGCTCTACCATGTTGTATTGTACTTTAATTTCTAGAAGGGGCTCTATGTACATAGGAGGTCTGCAATAAATGTTTTCTGTATGGATTATTCAAAAGCTGTAATATATAGATTTCATTAAATGAATTATTGAATTTTGTTTCCAGAAAAAAACTAATTGCCTTTGGGGGAAAAGTCTAGGTAATAAAGGCTTTAGATACAGCCTGGCCAGAGCATTAGGCTTGAAGCTCAGTTTCTTCATGTGACATTGGATGTGTTGGGTGAGAGGAAAGCACTTCCTTCACAAAGCGGTGCTACTGTTAATTAAAGGGTTTTGGGGCAAACATGCCTACTGTGTGCCAAGTGAAACAAATGGAAAGGCTGTTCCTGCCCTTGTGGCTTTATAGTGTCTAAAATAGGCGTGTCTTTCTTAAGGACAAAAGAATCTGGGGAACTTGGGTTTAAATCCTGACATTAGCTAGATCCTAAGACACATGTTAATGGAACTGCACTGGTGGTACTTAGGAGTAATGGGGTTCCTCATCTTGTAAGGTTTTTCGTTTTTAAACCAAGTTACAGTGAAATGAGCTAATCACTTCTCCATCCTCCTAACCAAGGTTTAGAACTTGAGGTAATAAAATTCCAGACTATTTTATAAACGATAAAGAACTCAATGGCAGTGTTGTTTGGGCATTAATGAATTATACTGAGTGATGTCCAAAATTGTAACATCTGGAAATAAAGCTTTTTGCTGCTTTCCTTCTTAGACTCACAGTCCCAGGGGTTCTGCCAAGATCCATGCTGTGGATCTGGGTGCACTACTTCACTGTGATTTGCCTATCCTGGGGAGCACCTGCCTTTTTAGAACACTGTCTCAGCAGGAAAGCAAATACTTTGAAAGGCAGCAGGGCCAGAGGAAGTGAAGCCAAGCAAAGACTGATGAAAACCAGTAATTCAGCTATTATTTTTAATGGAGCAGAACTTACCATCAGTAATGTGGTTCCCAACATTCTGGTCTTCTGTTTCCATTTTGACACTGTCAAGAATGGTGACATCATCGCTGCCACCTTCATCCTCATCCTCTTCCTCTTCTAAATCGCCCCAGGAACTCTCTATCCCTTCTCCAATCTGGGCAGTGCCAGGAGTCCATAACACCGGTTTAGAAACACTTAACTTGTTAAGGAAACTTAAGAAACAGACCAAAATCTGATACCCTCTTCTAAAGAGCAGGCACAATGAGAATTTTTTTTTTTTTTAAACCATGTGAGCCCACTGAAGAACAAGTGGCACAATTTTTCCTTAAAACAAAGATAATCTAGTAGCTTATGTACAAGATCATGGGACTAACAACCAGGAAGATGATTTGAGGATGACTGAGAAAAAAGGTTATATGCCAAATATAAATATTCATTTATATGATACAAAGTTAAAGATCACATAAATCCTGAAAATCTTGGTGCTGTATTAAACAGTATCAATGCTAGCAGCAGTGGCCTTTCACCCCCAACATTTAAAAGCTTCCACTAAGGAAGAAATCCTGGATTTCTGGAGGCAAAATTAAAGAGTGGAACACTTGTAACTCTTCATTTTACAAGCTAGGTTATTTTACTCTTCGTGTACCTAACTGCTCAAAGTTCCAATAATAAAGACTACCTTAAAAAATGCAAATCAAAATAACATTGATTATAGGTTTTGAGGGAGCATAAGGGACCCACCCAAGTTTTCTATGACCACTTATAAAAAATAATTTCCAGAAGAGATACGCCTCTGAAGGAGGGTCAGCTTCAGCTATAATTTCTTCTGCTTTCTCTTCCACATCTGATGTATCAACAGGGGCCTTTTCCATTTTGAAAGCTGTGATCCTTTGGTTTGCTATTGATTCTGCAAAGCCAAATTTTCCACCTTCTTTCCTATTTTTTTTTAGTTGGAAAAATAAAAGGACAAATAATTACCCAATGATAGAAAACTAAAAATCAGGTTCGTTTGCATTTTGTGGGTCATCATGAAGAAGCATAAAATTAGGAACTTTCCCCCCCCTGAGGCTGGGGTTAAGTGACTTGCCCAGGGTCACACAGCTAGGAAGTGTTTAGTGTCTGAGACCAGATTTGAACTCAGGTCCTCCTGAATTCAAGGCTGGTGCTCTATCCACTCTACCACCTAGCTGCCCCAAATTAGGAACTTTTCAACAAGAGATGTACAAGCTAAGAAAAGCCAGAAGTCAATCAAATTTCCTCTCTATCAAACTCACCTCACTCTCTTGTCATTCTCCAAGGCTTTCTGTATGAGTTCTGTGATCTCTGCCACCTTCACACCAGCAATTTTGCTGCATCTCAGAACCTGTTTATGAAAGCCAATGTTACTCAAATGATACAACATATCAAATGCCTTGTCCTAGTGCAATAAAAACAGACACATTTCTGAGACTATTTCTACATCTTAAAAAACATTAACAAATTAAGCAACTTTGTCCAAAGAGGTACTTTAAAAATAAAAAAAGGAAAATTAATCACCTAAGTGTTCCCTACCAATTAAATGTATTTGCTATTAAAAGATTTGAAATGTATTAATTCCAAAGTAGCCTACTATCCATATGTCATTGGCTTGAATAAGCAATACAATTTTTAAGTTAACAGCAACAAAATAAATGGTGTAAGATTGGATAGCATATATAGAATGAACACTAATTTTGTGCTAGGGATTTTCAACCCCAGCATCCCATAAAGTATATGAAAGTTCTTCTGAGATTCCCACATGTGTGTTTAATTTGGGTCTGCTTCTTTACTAATAAGGATTTACTAATAAGCAAGTCTGTTTTAAAAGCTCCAGGTTAAGAAAAAAAGCAATGTGGAAAATTTCTAAATTCTAAAAATATTTTTGAAAAAAAGTTTTGGGTCTGAACTCTGAGGTACTACTTCACAACTCTCAGATTGGCTAAGATGACAAGAAAAAATAATAAATGCTGGAGGGGATGTGGGAAAATCGGGACACTAGCATATTGCTGGTGGAGTTGTGAAATGATCCAAATATTTGAGAGCAATTTGGAACTATGCCCAAAGGGCTACAAACTGCACACTCTTTGATCTAGCCGTGTCTCTACTGGGTCTGTATTCCAAAGAAACATAAAAAGAGGAAAAAAGACACACATATACAAAAATGCTTGTAGCAGCCCTTTTGGTAGTGGCAAGGAATTAGAAATTTAAGTGGATGCCCATCAGTTCAGGAATGACCGGATTAAGTTATGGTACATGAGTAATAGAATATTATTTTTTTTAATGAGAAATGATAAGCAGGCTGATTTCATAAATGTCTGGAAAGACTTACATGAACTGATGCTAAGTGAAATGAGCAGAACAAAGAACATATATACAGCAACAACAAGATTATGTGATGAACTTGGCTTGATAGACTTGGCTCTTTTCAACAATGAGGTGATATAAGGTAGGTAATTTCAATAGACTTGTGATGGAAAGTGCCATCTGCATTCAGGGAGAGAACTATGGAGACTGAATGTGGATCAAAGCATAGTATTTTCACCTTTATTGTTGCTTTGTTTGCTTGGCTTTTTTTCCTTTATAATTTTTTTTTTTTTTCCTTTTGATCTGATTTTTTTTTTTTTTTTTTTTTTTGGTGCAGCATGACAAATGTGAAAATGTTTAGAAGAATTGTACATGTTTAATCTACACTGGATTACTTGCTGTCTGGGTGGGAGGGAGGGGAAATTGGGAAGGGAGGAAGAAAACTTTGGAACACAAGATTTGCAAGGGTGACTGTTGAAAACTATCTTTGCATGTATTTTGAAAAATAAAAAGCTATTATTAAAGAAAAAAGAAGTTGGGTCTAAAATGAACATTTCCTTAATGCTAATGTCTTCCTCTACCCTGCTTATATCTTGTATATAGAGTTGTTAGCATGTTTGTCTCTACCACTGGAATATGAGTATCTTATGGAAAGGACCTGTCATTTTGCCTCTGTACCCCCAGAACACAGCTGAGTGCCTAGCACATAGTAAGCACTCAATAAATAAATATTTGTTGACAGATTAAAATAATACAAAGTCCCCCTCCCCCCTTCCCAACAATATACATTTATCCCTTACATACTGCAGGGCTTGGGAGGTGCAATGCCCCCAATATTTAGAAATCTACATAACATTTTTTTGGCTCTCCCTTCATGCTAGAAAAGAAGTCTGAATTTTTTTCTTTTTCCTTTATAAGATGTTTACAGTACTTTACTGTAATATCATACATTTTTGAGTTTCTAAACTTTTTCTGTGTTTGCTGTTCTTCACCTATCACTTGTGACTTTTGCAAAACAACCCCCCAAATTTTCCATCTTTATCTAACCATGATATGTTGAAACTATTATAGATAAAGTCACAATGTGGAAGGGATAACTAATTCCAATGCTGATGTTTTCAGGTGGTGAATAAGTATGGAATTTGGAGTCAGAGGAGTTAAATCTACCTCTGTAACCCTGACAAATTGGCTGTCCTCTCTAGATCTTAGCTTATTCACCTGTAAAATGAGGAAGGTTAGATCAGCTACATCAAACGTAGTATTCTACATGGAGCCCACAACACTCCTGAGTGTGCCATGAGCCAGATTAGAATGCAATAATTGGGAAATATTTAACAAAATGAACAAAAATACAATAAAACATAGCTAATGCTAAGAGGTAGCTTTCTAAGTCAAAGCATGGCCTACAGGGATCTTAATATACCATTTAATGGCCCCCCATTTCTATTTGAATCTGACACCATCAGCCCTAAAATAGATACTTTTGGTGACAGCTATATGGCACAGTACTTAGAGCCCCAAGTCCTGGAGTCAGGAGGACTTGAGTTCAAATATGACTTCAGACAACTCAACTTGCCTCACAAAAAAATAAAACAGATCAATAGACACTATGACCACTAATCTCAGAATTTTTCAACAAGAAAAACTTCAATTGTCTGAGACAAAGTAATTTAGAGTTCATTTCTCCTCCAGTACTTTGTATTTTGAGTTAATGAATTTTAAGGCAATGTGTCGTTAGTCCTGTTTTTTTCAGAGAAGCAAGGGTGATGACTTACATTGTTTTTTAAAAAGGTCAATTCTGCCAAGGCTGAGGCATTATAGGATGGTGGCAAAGATGCTGATCTCAGTTATTCAGCAGCCACCAATTAAATGCCCACATAATTCAATCCTGGTTCTACACCAGGACCTTTAACAAGTTACTTCTTTTGGGGCCCCAGATTCCTTAGCTGCACAAAAAGGACATTACACAAGATGTTCTTTAAGATCTCTCTCCAGTTCTTAATCTGGTGACTTCAATAATACTTTCAAGATTTATATTTCTGGAGGACTGAATTACTTCACTTGTTTGGCTGTAGGAAATGGACTCCTCTAGGACATCAATTGATCAATAAGCTTAATAGAAGTACTTTTTGTAGCAGCAGCCACAGCTGCTGGAGACATGGGCCCCCCTCTTACTGCACAGCAATAGATGCCAGTGAGAAGTCTCAAGGCTCCTTCACTTTTACTCCATGACAACCACTTTTTTTTCCCTGGTTTTTATTTCTCCTTCCACCACTTCTGGGTAAAACCTAGGAAATGTAATATGTTGCCACTTGCTTAGATCTCCCTCTTTCAATTCTGGACTCAGCTCCACTGTCCATTTGTCTTTGGTCCGTGAGCTCTGTTCATCTTATTAAGATAGGCTTAAGTTCTTGAATGCTCATTAAGAGGCTCTACAATGTGTCTAGGTTTGATGCAATCTGCACAAAGTCATTAAAAAACAGAATCCAAAGGGCCTCACCTCCAGGTTGCACATGTATGTGATAGCAGCAAACACTTTGGATAAGCATACATCTTCTTGTCTTAGGCCTTACTTAATTTTAGTAATCAGTTGCTTGACCAGTTGTTTTGTTGTTAACATCATTTAAGGATGTTATATGACTCTGATACAACACAGGAAAGAGTCTACTGAAGAAGAGCCCTTTGGGTAGTATTGTGCTTTACCAAAGCATATCACTTTTCATAACTGACAAACAATAAGCTTGGAGAGGTGTGGGGTATTGAGTTTTCTGCCCCTCTCAGTAGAGTGTATGATTGTGGTTTGCTTTGGAATCTCATCTGAGAAAGCCTCATTCTTTTTTCCACACTTTCATCAAGGATGCTCTCAGAGCATATACAGATGAAAACTTTTGAGAAAATGGAACAATGGCCTATGGGTAGGAAGATATTGATATCCTCTTGGTCACTTTTTTTGATAAAAACAATTATCTCCCAGACTATTGCTATTTCTCCCCTTTTCAGATCCCTTCAGAAAGGATACTTTAAGTCTACAAAACACTGTTTTAAGCATCAATTCAAATAAAGGCTTATAAAATTTGAGCTATTAAAAAAAAAAAAAAACACCACCACAAAAAAATAAAATCTTTTTCCTGTCATCCTTAAATGAGAGGGACAAGGAAGGAAGAAGGTCTATATTTGTGATTTCACCGGTCTCAGGAATTCCTGAGGGAGGAAACTTTCTACCAATGAAGTTCAGCATCTTCTCTGAATGTACACTCTTAAGAGAGTGGCAGAGACACCACTGACAGGTTAAGTGTCTTATCCAACATCATGCAAGGTATGTACCAACTGCAACACACTGCCTGAATGATTTTTTTAAAAAGTACTTTTAACACCATTCTTTTATTTATCTCAATCCTCAACATAACTTATATCCAGAATTGAATTTAGTGTCCATTTCAGTTAGGTAACCAGAATATTCAGGTTCTAAGTTCTGAAGAATACACAATTTCCCAACATTGTTCAGTCACTTCTCTTATTTGTGTTCTTCATGCCTCTTGATGGTGAGGAAGTAAGGGTGGAGAAGGGATCACCCTAATGCTACTGCTGGAACTCAAGCTTGAGTAGGCAGCCCATCCACTGGTTTGGCTAGACTGCTGGCAGCCGGTGAGAACTGATTTTGGCCATAGCTACTTTCCATCTACTTAGATATGAAGGAGTGATTTGCATTGTGAAAGAGGCTCGCACAATTAGCTGCTTTCAAATATTATTAAGTGAGCATTATTAAAGATTAGCAACTAGTACTGGGATTATTAGTGAAGTAATTCAGTCCTCTGGAAATATAAGTCTTCAAAGTATTACTGACATATCGTTGACATACAAACCTACTTATCTAGTTATTCAAGACAATGTTAGCAGTAAGATGAGCTTGGAGCCTCGACCCCCAAAATGCCTCGCACTATCATATTTAACAAGACATGAATCATACAGCTCACCTGGTCTTGGAGCAACATGATCCCACCACTGGACTGG
The DNA here is from genome assembly GCF_048593235.1 of Sminthopsis crassicaudata. Taxonomy (NCBI): domain Eukaryota; kingdom Metazoa; phylum Chordata; class Mammalia; order Dasyuromorphia; family Dasyuridae; genus Sminthopsis; species Sminthopsis crassicaudata. The sequence continues at coordinate 173,771,083 of NC_133622.1, forward strand.
ATGGTACAAATCTCACGGTGTTTGTTCATGGCAATCACCAGAAGGCCATCCATGACACGTTCCTCTCGTTCATTGGGGTCCACCAATAAGTAAGTTCTGAAATAAATAGCAGTTTAATATTTTAATTAACATTAATAGTCCAGAATAAGAAACACCAAGTGATTAAAGGGTTAAGCTATAAATTCTAAACAACAGGTTTTAAAAAATTAAAATGACAACATCTTTTGCTATTAGGAAGCACTGAAAGCCAAGGAAAATGATAATATTTATTAACACAAAGTGAATACTAAAATGTACTTCTTTTTGAAAACCCAACAAGGCAATTATTGTAAAAATCTCTTTGTCAATATTACTTTCTTCAAATAATGCATAATTTGTGTTTGGCTGATTAGATGACTTGAGTGTTCTAACAAAAAATTAGGTCATGTGGATCTAATTTAATGCTTTATGTTAATTCCAAGTCCATTTTTTCCCTAATCCCTTCCATCTTGGATTTCATTTCAAATTTCAAAGTACAATAAATGCCATTACATGGCAAAACTGATGATCCTAAAAGTATTTCTGAACTCTGATCATATTCCATTCAAAACAGTTTATCTTACAGTGAAATTCTCAACTATCATTTCAATGTAATGAGTTTATTGAGTACTTCTCAGTGCTTTTCTCCAACCTTGTTCATAGCCAAAAGGAAAAAAAAAATATTGAACATCTAATTACCTGATCAAAGCCCATAATTTCCAAGTCTTTACTCCCTGACTTCCAGTCCTACTAATATGTACTGGCTGAGTGACTCTGGGCAACTCTCTAAGGCTTAGTCCCAGACTTGATACATTGGTAAAGGAGATTTCTCATCTGGGACTTTCCAATACTAATGCAATCACAAATTTAAGTCTTTACCATGCATTTATTAAATGTAAAGAGATAACATATGATAACAATCAGGTGTGACGATTTCAGCATCTCATACTTAAATTTGGGCAACATGGAATAATGATGATGATTATGACACTCATATTTTCACTGTGTGTGTACATTCATGCACATGCATATATATGTATGTGTTAGAAAGACCCCACAGTAAGACTCTTCCACTTGGAGGGTGTTGTTATGAACATACATTTTGGTATTATCCTTAGATCATCTGTTTTTGATCCTGATACCAAGCTCCCTGAGACTCACCCTTGCTGAAAGAAGGCAAAACTGATGCAGATGGGCATGTGGTGGATACTCAAAGGTACAGGATCTCGTTCTTCCAATGCATACTATACAAAAACACAATGGCCAGTAACTATAAAACATTAAAGTAATGGTCATATTTTAAAAAATGAACTGGTCCAGAAATTCAAGGGGAAAAAATAAAATGTTTCTTTGTCACCAATGTTGCAAAACTTATTCCCTTTTCTAATGCTTCTATGATCCTAGAACATTAGAGAAGGGGATAATTTTTGCAACATTGGTGACAAAGGAACATTTTATTTTCTATTCTATGCTCCTAGAATCTTTCTTCCTCAAGCACTCTTATTAATGTCACTAGTATTTGAGAGTGCAGCCTAGGAGTTGTAAGAAGCCTCAGTATGACTGATACAATTACTAGACACATAAGTTCCAGGGAGCCACGAAAGAACATGGACTGTCTGCCAGAGATGCAGGCGCCCAAGCCAAATACTTGCTTCTTTTACTGGATATCCTTCAAATGTGCCACCTTGGGATGAAGCTCTAGAGCTGGTGCCAAGCAACCATTCAGCCTTCTCTCTAAGCCAGTATGATGCCAACAGAGCCTTGGCCTCAAGAGAAATTAGAAGCTCCAGAGAGTCCTTGGTACTAGATTCAGATCTCTCAGACATGACAAGCCTTAGAGAGCCAGAAACTCTTAGAAATTAGAAGCCAGAGACATGCTGATCCAGGATTTCGGGTGGTTTCACACATTTCAAAAACAAAAAGGATCATGGGAAGCATAAATTCAATTTAGCCCTTGGCCCCTGATTATCATACGTTATTGTGTATGGTCTTTTGGGGTTACAAAATAATTTACTCATAGCCACCTGAGATCTAGATGATTATTATTATTATATTATATATTATATTATATATTAATGTACCTATTTTATAGAGAGGAAATTGAGGCTTTAATGGGTTAAATGACTTGCCTGGAGTTACACAGTTAGCATCTAAATAGTATTCAAATTCAGATCTTCTAATCATCTATACTCAATACCATCATTGACCCAAATGACAAGCCAGCCTCACTTATTTGCCTTTATGGCCCAGTTCATCTCTCTGGTGTCTGGCTGACAGGGTACAGAAACAGATACTATAGCAATAGTCAGACATCATAGGATGCTTAAAACTTGACAATTGTTTCTTTTTCCATCTCCTGTAGCCTCTATACTTCAGACTTCCTGTCTGCTGAGAGGAAACAACAATGTTCCCCTACTACTTGTCTCGGTCTCCTCTTCTGGAGGGCCTCCACCCCTACCCGTTATCTGGATTCCTGGCTCTATGTCAATCAGCTTTCCCTCCATTTTAAATCTTTTAACTCCCTCCTTCCCATATCTCTGACTACCCATATGTTCCTGGTTACCTTTTCTAGCACTCTGTATCTTTAGCCATCCTTGAGTTCTCTAAACTTTATAGTCTATCTTCCACAACTGTATATATAGGCAATCCTGCTCCATGCCCTCCTTATCTTTATCTTGCAAGGTTCAAAGCTCATTTCAGGTACTGCTGACTCTGTGAAACCTTCTCTGAGTTCGTTAAATTTCCACCCTCCTCAAATCCCCTTGTCCTTATTTACTTCTGTGCTTGCTGTATACCCATTACCCCTTTCCCCCTCAATCCCAGCAGAATACTTTTCAAAAAGCAGGGGTTATTTTAGTTTTTGTCTTTTAATCTAGAGCATCTGGCAAAATGCCTTCTGGTTTTTTCTCCTGACATAAGTGTAAATATAGATATCTTGATGTGTTTCTTGTACTGACTCCTTCTTCCTTTCTCACTGCATACTGATTTCCCATTATGTAGAGAGCCTCATTTAGTCATCCCTCAATCAATGGGCATTTACACTGGCAGGTTCTTAATTAAAGTGGGATGAAGTAAATTGAATTTGGGCATCATCATAACCCATAGTGAGAATCTGGGCAAATCCTCTGCCTCTCTGGTTTTTGGCTACCTCATCTGAAAAATGGGATTATAAGCAACAATCTAATAAGGAAATAAGTGCAGATTATTTCACAAATGGAATGGAGCTTCTATCTTTTTCTAGTGGATTTAAAAAAAAACACATCTTTTTTTTTTTTTTTTTTTTTTAACCCCTACTGCCACCCTCAACAATTTCTCCTACATTCTTTTCTTGCTGAGACTTTGAGAATTTTATTCCATCCAAATTCCCAGAATCACAATCATTTATTTAATTACATTTTTTTGGTCTAGACCTGTGATTTCACCAGTTGCAGGGAATTCTTAGTGTAGAAATTCATCTGCCAGAATATGTTGGAGTCACAAACTGCTTAAATGACTTTCCCCAATCACAAAGCTACAACACATTAGAGCCAAGACTTGCATAGAACATTTATTGAGCCAAGGCTGGCTCTCCATTCACAATACCCTACTGCCTCCTCCCTTCATTGATATTTTATCTACCTTTGGCGCTGTGCCAAGCATGATGATTTAGATAGTTGCTCTTTGGCACTTTTGGGATCTAACTCCCAAATGCCAGAATCACTAAAGCAAGGAGTACACAAAGGAACCCCTCCCCTCCCCCCCACATTGTTACAAAGACTTACCAGGGTAATCTCATCACCTTGGACAGATACATCAGGTCTTCTGAAGTGACTCAATGCCACAATTGCTGCAATGCTGGCAGCATCAATAATATTTCCATCATGATTTAACAAATGAAGATCCACACGGATTTGCCAGACCTAGAAGAGAATTAGAATAAAAAATAATAAATCTTTGTACAGTACATGCGAAATGTAATTACTTTTTAATATATTTACCAAATCAAAGAAAGCAAATCTGTAAAGTCAAGGTACATGTCACAAGGGCAGCTTTGTAGGATGGAAAGAACACATGATATTGCATCAAGGGTCTCTTACTAGTGAGGGTGATGGCTTTGTCAGATTATGGTCTGTTTTGAATCTGCCATTTATGTCTAAAAATTAATTTCTTTTCTTTTTTTTTTTTTTTTTTTTTGAGGCTGGGGGTAAATGACTTGCCCAGGGTTCACACAGCTAGGAAGTGTTAAGTGTCTGAGACCAGATTTGAACTTGGGTCCTCCTGAATTCAGGGCTGGTGCTCTATCCACTGTGCCACCTAGCTGCCCCTAAAAGTTAATTTCTAAGTGAGTTAATACGTAATAATGAAATTTCTTACTAGTTTATTATCATTAGCTAAACTGCATCTAATTTTAGACAGGTAGTTGGCATGTCACAGTTTTATCTAAAATAAAATGTTCAGACTCCCAGACTCACTATAATTTCTTTTTTTTTTTTTTTTTTTTTTATTTATTCATTTTTCCAAATTATCCCCTCCCTCCCTCCACTCCCTCCACTCCCTCCCCCCGATGGCAGGTAATCCCATACATTTTACATGTGTTACAATATAACCTAGATACAATATATGTGTGTAAATACCATTTTCTTGTTGCACATTAATTATTAGCTTCCGAAGGTATAAGTAACCTGGGTAGATAGACAGTAGACTCACTATAATTTCTACTTAACTAGTGGTCCTTTGAAAATTGTGATGACATTTACTCAGGCAAATAGAAGAGGCACTGAGTATGGAATGGAGAAACAAAGTGATTTACCATTAATTCAAGTCAGTCCATTAGAGCCAAGGTTAAGTTCGAAATTAAAATCAATTTGTAAAAGAGTAAGAGTGCTATCTTTCTCTATGATACACTTTAAGAAGAATGAATGAGATAAATTTGTATAAGAACCCCAAATCTCATTGGGAAGGGGATTCTATAAATTTAAGATATTATTTCTGTGGAACATAATAGTTGGTTTATTTTTTTTGAAGAAATTTATCTTCATAAGGACCAAACTCAGCTCACAATAAAGTGCCTACCTAAAAAATAAACAGGACAATTTTGTAAGTATGCCCTTAATCAAGCTTTAGTATAGAATATTCCATAAAAAAGGCAGATCAACTAAAGCTTTGTGAATGAAGGATGGATGTCAAATCTCACAAATCTCTTATCATTTTTTCTAGTATTAACCATTAAAGGCATATTCTGTACCTTTTCGCCAGCAACAACACAGAGAGATTCAGTGTCTATACACTTTGAATTTCTTAAACATCTTTCCAAAAGTCGATTCAACTTCACCAAGAGATCTGACTGCCTAGGAAAATAAGAATGGGCAGATGACAGATCACCATTAAAACACAAATTCACTATTATAATACATTTTCTCTTGCCAAAAGGCAGAGTAAATCCTTCTTAAGAAATAGAATCCAATACCTGCCAGGTTCAAAAGCTGGAGCAGCCATCTGAGAGAGTTCAAGGTTAAAGAAAAGAATACCCTCTGTTGCCCGATTGAGCTTTGGAGAAACAAGTTCACAGGAAACTTGCCCAAGAACTCTGCAAAACAAAAAATAAATATTTGTCAGTGAACCTACATTTTCTTAAAGCTCTTCTCTACTGAATGATTTTACAAAAGGTTTTTTTTTTTTTTTTTTGGAATTGAATCTTCCTCTCTCTCCCAATTTGGATATGCAGGACACAATCCTACCCTTGACTGGCCCAAGACTTCTGACCTACACATTGACTTCTCTCTGGGCTGGTCTGTTTCTCCTGGAACCCGGGGTCAGGTCTGTTTCTCCTGGAACCCGGGGTCAGGACATTAATGCCAGAGTTGGTACAAATGCCCAATTGGCACAGTCCAATACAGCTCAGAAAAATCACCAGCCTCAGCTAAAATTGAACCTCTTCTTATTACTATCCTTTCATAACATCCCTTGTCTAATTCTCTGCTTTTACAGATGAGAAAAAATGAGGGGCAGGGAGTTTTCAGAGACTCTTTGAATGACAAAAATGCTGAGCCCATGAGGTACTTCTCAGTGAGCATTTTTATTTTACTTAAACAACACTTTTTTACCTTGTTTTCCCAAGTTCCACAATACAGCAGCCATAGTCTGTTCCAAATGAAATTTTGATGTTTCTGTAGTCATAGGTCTGTCTACCATCAAGGCGCTTCAACAGAAAAACAACAGTTTTATAAGTAGGGATGAATTTCAGAAGGTTCAAACAGTTAAACTATTTAAACATTATTAACTTTACTAAACTTATGAGTTCTAATTCAATTCAAAAGCATACGGTTCACATGACCTTTTATTTTATATTATTTTTATATCACAGCTTTATCTGTTGATGTCTTATCCTTTACTAAATTATCAGCTCCATGACAGCAGAGATTATATTTTACCAAAACTTTACCTTTCCATTACATTTAGTACTAGACTCAGTACACAATAGGAATTCTAAAAATTTTAACCTAAAATAAAATTCTAAATTAAAATTAACCAATTCTGAAACCAAATATCTCAAGAACTATAATATTTTTATTAGAATGATAAATTTTTAAATAAATGAAGGCTGTTAAAATAATCAGACCAGTTTAAAAAAAAAAAGTCACAGAGGCATTCTAGTATAAAGGGAAATGAAGATGTTGGACTGGTGGGTTTGGAAAGAAATTATGTCCATTAAAACAAAACAAAACTATAGTTTATTATAGATTATAGCAGCTGATAATCCAATTCCAATTGATCAATGATGGACAGAATCAGCTACATCCAGAAAAGGAACACTGGGAAATGAGTATAAACTGTGAGCACTGTTTTGTTTTTCTTCCCAGATTATTTTTAGCTTCTGAATACAATTCTTCCTTTGCAACAACAACAACAAAATTCAGTTCTGCACATATATATTGTACCTAGGATATACTATAAAATATTTAATATGTATGGGAATGCCTGCCATCTAGGGGAGGGGGTGGAGGGAAGGAGGGGAAAATTTTGGAACAGAAGGGAGTACAACGGATAATGTTGTAAAAAAAAAAAAATTACCTATGAATATGTACTGTCAAAGAAAATGTTATAATTATAAAAATTAATAAAAAAAATAAAAAAATATTATAGCAGCTGAGCTCTACAAGACACAAAATACCTAAACCTTTTTCGTGGATGGAGGAATGAGGTACAAACAGGACATAAGAAAATGAGAAACCTACTTTGGAGAGACTGACAATCTGAGTTGAGGTACATCATCATAAAGTATTCACAAAGAAGCCATCATTGACAAACACCACTCATATGGGAGGAGAAGGGGAAAGTTTGAATAGTACAAAAGTGATGGTGATTCCCATGGGATGGCCATAGAAGGGAAAGGCTTGGGACATACTGTAATTGGAAAGAAAAGGAAGCTGACTTAGAAAAAGGTGATAGGGAAAAAATAAAAAATAAAAATAAATTTAAAAAAAAAAGAAAAAGGTGATAGGGTGTTTTTGATTTTGGAATTTACTTTTTGGTCCTCACTATCCCATGATCCCACCCTAAAAAATCCAGATGTGGGAGCCTGAGGAAGAAGGAACAGGTTCTGAAGAGCAGAACAGGGCTGGAACAAAGCATGTCCAGAGGAATCATAATGAGCTAAAGTGGATTGTGGAGGGTCTTGAAGTTCAAAATTGTTCTCATTAAACAACAGTCAGATGGACTTTTTAAAAGAGAAATGTGAGTCTAGTAATGATATGAAGGATGGAAAGAAAAGGGGGAAAAAAAAAAAAAAAAAAAAACAAGACTTGTCAGGTAGTGAGGGCAAGAGTCCAGGTAATAAGAGCCTAGATTTATGGTAGTGGACCAGAGAGGAAAGGAGAGTTGCAAGAATAGGCAAGACAGATAGTTTATGAATTAATTGTTTATGAGGAGAAGGGGAAAAGGTCGGACATCCATTTGTACACTATTTTAACTTAACAGTTCAACAAACATTTTGGCATCAAAGCAAAGATAAACAGTTTTTGCCTTCAAGGATCTTCAGTTCAGTTATGATTTTTATACAGATAACTCCCAGATATTCAAATTCAGCTCTCACCTTTTTAGATGCAATGTCCCATTATAGGCATCTCAAACAACAAATTCAAAAAAGAAATCATTATCCTTCTAAACCAATTCTTCCTTGTAACTTCCTTATTTCCACTGAGCACACATCATTCTCCCTGTCAAGTGGTTATCTCCTTCAGAAAGCTTTCCTGATTTCCCTCCTCAAGTCCACTAGATCATTGCATATTCTCTATCTGGGGCATTCATTTATTTCTGAACATGCTTCAATCTTTAGTGAAATCTAAACTCCTTAAGGACCAGGACTATATCCTCAGTAGCAACTACAATGGCATATGGTAGGCAGAATAAATGTTTATTGATTGACTGAAGCTGTCTCTTGTCACTAAGGAACCTACTATTCTCCCAAGTTAATCCATTCAGCCTTGGGGCTCCTTTTAGGACAGAGCTGCAAGGCTTTTGACGAGGGCAAGTCAAACCTCACCTGAACCTCAGGCCAGTCTTTATCTAGCCTCATATAACAGGGTCTAGGAGTGTATTCACCTGGTCACTAGTTTGGAGGGTGCTTTAACCTATCTTGTTCAGCATAAAAGATTAATCAGATAAACATAACCATTTCCTTTTTTTCTTTTTTTAAAGTTTTTAAAAAATTGTTTTATTTCATTTCTGGTTATACATGTACATTCATTAAAAAACAAATACATTTCTTTATGAATCATGTTGGGAGAGCAAAATCAGAACAAAAGGGGAAAACCACTACAGGAAAAAAAAGTGAACGTATCATGTACTAAGATTTACATTCAGCATCCATACTTCTTTCTCTGGATGTAGTTTTCTCCCAAGTTTATTGGGATTGCTTTGGATCGCTAAACTGCTAAGAAAAACAACTTTCATAGTTGATTATCACTTACTGTTATTGTGTACAATGTGCTTGCTTTGCTCAGCATCAGTTTATATAAATCTTTCTAGGCCTTTCTAAAAGCAGCTTGTTCATTATTTTATGTAATAATATGCCATTATTATTTTCATATACCATAATTTATTCAGCCATTCCCCAAGTGATGGATATCTAACTCATTTTTCAATTCTTTGACATAAACTTTACTGATTATGATGTATCATTCTATTATCACAAGGCTCCTCTCTTGACCAGTGGTTCTCAAACTTTTTATGTGGGGAGGAGGCTCACAGCACAATATATATTCTTTGTTTTGGGGCACCACTAAGGAAGCACCTGGAGACTTGAGCATACTCAATTTCCCTTCGATAATAGTAGCTACTTTTGACGTCTTCATGAGTTCAGGGTCTAAAATATTTTGAGGTTAGTTTATGTTAATAACAAGATTTATCCATATTTAAAGTGCAGATTATTAACAAAGTAATTATGAATTTTCTTTTAGCTGAAATAATATATATCTAATACTTATGGTACATTCTTTGAGAACCATTGGCTTAGAGTAAACCATATCGGCCCCATCTTTCTAGTATCATTCTATTTTTAAACAGATTGCCTTACACATAAGATATCTTCAGTTTACACTCCTCTTAGCTCCTTAAAGTCACAGACCCTTGCAAAAGAAAACACTGAATTCTTGGTCACTCTCTCCAATACTGAAAGTATCCTCTCTCATAACCCCATTTAATCCACAAACATTAGGCACCTAAGTTTGTGCCTGGTGCTAGGAATACAAAGACAGATAAAACAGTACCCATTGCATAAAAGCTCATATTTTATCAGAGAAAAAGATGTACAGATGGATTCTTAGCCTTTTGACTAAGATCAGCTTAACTAAAGACAAAGTGGTGGAATGCACTAGAAGTGATAGAGGTCTGGAAGGGGGTAAGCTCTTATAAGTATGGCCTTTGAGCTAAATTTCAAAGTAAATCAGGGTTTCTAAGGTGGCAAGTGTATGGCAGGAATAAGCAACAGCCTCTGCCAAGGCATGGAGGAGACAGTGGATGGAATGTGGTGTGAGGGCAGCCAGAAGGTCTTTAGGCTGTAATAGATGGCTAGAAGATAGATGTGCATTTCACCTTGTTCCTCCCTTTTTTTTTTTTTTTTTTTGCTGAGACAACCAGGATTACACAGCTGGGAAGTATGGCCAGATTTGAACTCAGGTCCTCTTGAGTTCATGGCTCTATTCACTGTACCATCTAGCTGCATCTTCCTTTCCCTTCTAGATCCTTCTGGAACTTTTATTGAGAGTTTCTGAGGTTCACTCCATCCAGATCTATGGATTTTACACTATGCTATTGACTAGCCCTGGATCATTCTTTATTCTTTTTCAACTAGTTCAGTATATGGCCTAGTCTTTTCTTTACCTCAGCTCTTACATTTGGGACTGACAACAAGCTGATGTTCCACAAGTATCTTTGTTTCCCAGAAAACCCCCCTCAACTTCTGGGATTTATATTCACATTCCATTATTAGCCACAATTCACATCTCTGAAATGCTTATAAATATTCCATCCTTCCCCAGTGCCTCCCCAACCCTACCTCCTACCTTTCACCCAGAGGAACTTCTAGAAAAAGCTCTGCATACTCATTGCCTTTCCTTACCTTTCACTCAATTCTAGCTTCTTCAGTCACCTGAAACCACTCTCTCCCAAATGACTGCTTTCTTTCTAAATTCAATGGTCTTTTCTCAGTCCTCAGCCTTCTAGATCTTTCTGCAGGGTTTGGTACAGTTTACCTCATAGATCCTTTCTTCTCACTGCATTTTCATGAAACTGCTGGGTCTCTGGTGATCTCATCAACTCCCCAGGATTTAGCTATCATCTTTATACCCCTCATTTCCAAATTTACATAACTAGACATATTCACTAGGATACCACGTCCCCCTATCACCTAAAACTCAACAAGTCCAAAATGTAATAACGATTTTTCTCTATATCCCTTTTCCCCTTAATTCCAATATTTCTATTGATAATAGCATCGTTCTTCCAATATCCCAGATTCACAACCTACTCTAATTCAACTACTATATCTAACCAGTTGCTAAATTTTGTTAATATAATCTCGTCAACATCTTTCACATCCACTTCTTTTTTCTGGGCCCGCCCCGGGAGAGAAGGGAAGTGCGGGGGAAATGAGGGAGAATCTTCCCACTTTCCCGAAGAAAATGCGTAAGCGCGAGCGCCCCGGCTCCTCTCGAGCTCGCAGGGCAGTGAAAGTGCCTGAACTGCGCAAGCGCCGATAGTAGGTCAGTGTTCGAGATAGATGGGAAGCCCAGTCTTTCCGAAATTGCCGTTCAGAGGCCCCTTCCCATAAGGCAATAAACCCGGAAATGCGGGAGGCTGGGGAAGGGTACGCTAGAGACGCTGGGATCAGACCCCTTTTCTTTAGTAACATCGATAGCCGGTTAGCTACTAACAGGCTCGGAAGCCCTCTAGGTTCCACTGTAGGCGCAACAGGGAGGGGGCGGGGCGAGAGGTGACAGTTGCTCCGCCCCGCCCCGCCCCCAACTGGCCTCTAAACTGCAGTTCCAAGCCCGCGCGTGCGCGAGGACGGGGGCAGGGGAAGAGAGAGTGCGCGGGTTTCTTTCCTTACCTTCTTTTCCTCTATGGCTCTGAGCAGGAAACGCCTCTCGCAGTTGGATAACGGCGTCTCCTTCATGGCGCCACCGTTCCGGAGGAGCGCTGTGGCCTCCGAGTCGGGAAGGAGGGAGAGTAATAGAAGAGAAGCGAAGTGCGCGTCGCTTCACGTGAATCCTTGGCGTGTTCGGTCGCGCCTCAGACTGACGGCATCACTAAGCGTCCCTGGGAGATAGGGAGGGAGGTTCTGGGCTCGGGGCTGTCACTCTACTCTCGCGGTAGGGCGAGAGGCGGGGCGGCTCTAGGCGGAAAGTGCGCAGGCGTCACTGGTGAGGCTGCGGTTCGCCCTCATCTAGTCTACGTAAAGGATGGGCCAGGGTACTTTTCGCAAAACTCGAGTGGAAAATTGCAGGCGTAATTATTGGACACGAAACCTAGATCTTGAATTGGATCATCCAGCCCGGCCCTCCATTTTGTAGATGAAGAAAATGGGCCAGAAAAGTTATTTAATGGAGCAGTTTAAAGGAACTCCTCTCGGGAGGCCCTCGGAATCTAGAATACACTTCCTTGTGTTTGTTTTTTGTTTTCCAAAGACTCCACACCTCTGGATTCACTGAGTACGAAAGTGTTAAGTGTCTGAGGCCACATTTGAACTCGGATCTTCCTGACTTCAGGGCTGGTGCTCTGTCCACTGCGCCACTTAGTTGCCCCGTTATCCCACCCAGCTGCCCCGTTATCGATTATTGATGATGCACGCATTGTTGTAGGTACCTACTATGCTCGTTGTTTGATTTTACTCCTGCTTTTGACCATGTCCTTCCCTCAGAATAGGTACTTACCTAGTGAATAAAGTTAATAAGCCCCCCCTCCCCGCACTTCACAGCAATGTGGACCTGAGCAAATCACTGAAGCATGTTTGCCTCAGTTTCCTCATCTGTAAAATGAGCTGGAGAAGGAAATGGCCAACCATTCCAGTAATTGCCGTGGTCCGGAAGAATGGGACAAGACTGAAAGGACTCCTTAATAAAAGTGACTTACCCAAAGCTTCACCTAGGATCAGATGTGGGCAGTAAAACCAGGTCCTTTATACTTAAAAAAAAAAAAAAAAAAAAAAAAAAAAAAAGGAAGGAAGAAAAAGAAAAGAAAAAACAATGGCATGGGGGTTGAGCCCTTAGAATAGGGGGAAACCTCCCCCCCCCCAAACCAAAACTTCCATTTCTATAGGTTTTAAAGTTTAGAAACTGCTTTTTTCACCGGTGAACATGAGGTAGATTGGGCAGGTATTTTCTAATTCCATGCTACAGATAAATGCCTTACCAGGATCTATTAGCAATTAGATCAAATCCGGGGCACCTCATCTCCTTTTCCCCAATAGTTCTATGCAGTGTTTCTTAACAGGAAAGGTAGTAAATGAGTGTAAGATTTTAGGGTAATGGCAGAGGCATGGCTTATCCACTTAAGGTTCTCTTAAGAAGTTTAAGGTGAAATGTGAAGAAGACTGGAGAAGTAGATGATAATGGAAGGAGAGGAGAAAGTGAAGGGAGCAACTGGAATTTACTTAAGTAAAGCTGTGAAAAGGCCATATCTTCAATATGGAGGAAGGATTGGAAAGAGGAAAACTTAAGGAATTAGAGGGTCATTGAAAGAGTGCAGAAGAGAGTTAAAGAGGACTTGATCTAAGTTGTCACCATGTAGGTTGTGAGGAGGGACAGATTTAAGCAATCTCTATTGACCTAGTCATCAGCTCCTCAAGATTTAATTATTATCTTTGTTCAGATGACTCACAGATCTATAAATCCATTCTTTGTCCCTTGAGCTTCAGTTCCAAATTACCAACTGCAATTGACCATTTCAAACTGGCAATACTGAAATATGTCTTATACTCTACACTGTCAAAAATGAACTCATTATCAATCCTCCTCACTCCAAAAAATTAAATTAAAAAACAGAAAACAAACTTTAATTCCATTTCTTTGTCATTCTAGAATGAACTTCCCACTGAAGTTCCATAGGAAAGAATACTGCCCTTCAAGAAATAGGGAGTATTTAGAGTCACCTCCCTTGTACTTTTTTAGAGATGGACAGTAAGGAAATTTCTACAGAAATCAGTCACAATTTATGTCCAAGGTACATCCAAATGCCAAACAATTAAAAAAAAACAAAAAAACCAAAAACATTTCATTTTTAGGCAGCAAAACCCCAAAAGGATTGCATATGAATCTTTCTTTTACTGCTTAATGACCTTGTTTTTTTTTTTTTTCCTAATTGTTCGTGTTACTTGCAAAATTATTCAGTTGCTCTATATTTCTTTCTGTTTACTTGTATGTATTTTAGGAAATGTTTCAACAAACTCTTTTTTTTCCATCAGTATTGCTAACTTCCCTTTCTCTCATACCCCCATTAGAAGACAAACAAACAAACAAACAAACAAAAAACCCTACAGAAAGACTTGTAACAAATAAGTTTAGTCAAGAAAACCAATTCCATATAGGGATCATGTTTTTAAAAAAATGACTGTTTCATTATGCCTCTGGAAACACGGTTGGTCATTGCACTGATCGAGGTTTTCATGTCTTTTAAAGTTGTCTTTACTGTGTTGTCCTAGCATCAGTTGCCCTTTCTTTTCCCTATTCTTTACTTTTATCCTTACGTCTTTGTGTTAGTGTTAACTTAGATGTATTTCTACATTATATTCTTTGGGTATGTCTAGATATCCAAAATTCTTTTGCCTATTTCAGATGAGTAAAAGTAAGTTCCTCTGATCACCAATGTGTATATATACTGTTCTCTTGCATCCCAGTTAAGAAAAATTCTATTCTTCTTTCTCCTTTTTTTTAAACCAGTACATTTCTTTTACTCTCCCATCTCTTTCTCTTCTTAGAACTTAAACAGTCTACTTAGGATCATATGCTTTTCTTATTTAACTTAGTAAATACCCCTTGAAGACACTGAGGTTATGAAGATAAATATATTTCTTTCCCCCCATCAGAATGGTATCTTTAAAACATTATATAGGCCCTTTCAGTTCCTCAATTTATCTTTCTCGTTTTATTTTTTAACTTTTTAAATTTAATTTATTTTTTGTTACATTTTAATACCCAACTGTTAGTCTCTCTTCCTCACCACTCCACATTAGAGAAGGGCACTATTTGACATAGACTTATATATGTGTTTGTAAAACCATATTATGTTTTCTTCTATTTATCATTTCTTTTTCTGGAAGACACCATCATCCTTCATAGGTCCTGTCAAGATAGTAGGAGATACCTTGTTTTTATTAGGATTCAGTTTTCTGGATCTAAGGCCCAGCAAATACACTGTGTCCTGAACTTTGCATAACAACAATTCTTTGCTCTCACCCTCTGGATCATCTCACTCTCTGACAAAATCCCATGATTATTGTATTGCTTTGACCAATGTTAGGTGTCCTTTGAGTTTCGCAAGTTCCAGTAATGAAGCCCTACTGTGAATCAAATTTGTCACATTGTTGCTGTTACCCCAGTATTACAGCTCATAGTAAGCTACAAGTAAAAGCATTAAGGTTTAGCCACATTAAAGTGGGTTTTCCCACTTGGCAAGAAGTAGAGGGCACATATGGCTAGTTTGCCTCCTTCCTTGCAAGTCATTTCCCTCACTTTGAAATTAAATTTCTGCTTGATTCCTGACTCTTTTGTCTCTAGCCAATTCTTTAGCTCTGGCCACTCACAGCTAGTTCATTCTAGTTGATAGTTAATTTAAATATAATTCTCAGAATAAGTGTCATTCACAGTTATTCTTTGAATAATGTTACTGTAACTATATAACATTCTTTTGTTTCTGCTCATTTCAATTTGTTATTTCAGAAGAAAATGTAACTTAATTTTTAAAAGGAAGATATTAAAGCTAAATAGGAACTTTGGAATAAATATGTAAGTGAAGAGAAAACTAGTGCTAGAAAAAGTGGAAGAACAAAAGGTCAAGAATATCAAAGTAATCAATGAAACAATGTAAAGGAAGAAGATTAAACACTAAGATCTTAAACCATATTTATACCTGTAATTATCAAAACTATATGATACTGGGGCAGCTAGGTGGCACAATGGATAGAGCACCAGCCCTGAATTCAGGAGGACCCGAGTTCAAATCTGATCTCAGATACTTAATACTTCCTAGCTGTGTGACCCTGGGCAAGTCACTTAACCCCAGCCTCAGGGAGAAAAAAACAACAACAAAAAACCAAAAACTATATGATACTAAGGAATAGGAATGTCAGATAGAACATAGATAGTTATTGTAATGTTCTGACTAGCTTTCTGGATGGCCTTCGGACCAGTCTTAGTCTCAGCAGAATAATCAACACGAGAATAATCAGGAATAAAGTCCAAAGTCTTTATTATCTCCTTCACAGTCTGTCTCCTTTGTCTAGCTTTCTGGACTAGCTTTCTGGGGGATCTTCAGATGGGCCTTGGTCTTGAAGTGAAGGAAGACAGACCAGTCACCACAGGGATCTTCACCTTCCAGTTTCTTCGAGTTCTGGTTGGTCCTTATATACTCTATTACAGTTATATCATTGCAGCACACTATGCATGTGTGAATTTAGAGAATTATTACATCACCATGCTAAGTTCTAAATATATGTTGTTGTTTTTTTTTTTGAGGCTGGGGTTAAGTGACTTGCCCAGGGTCACACAGCTAGGGTCCTCCTGAATTCAGGGCTGGTGCTCTATCCACTGCGCCACCTAGCTACCCCCTTCTAAATATATGTAAACTAGATAACCATTGTCTCATCAATCCCTCTGAGTTGACACCTTATTTCAAGTATATTTCTTTCAAGTATACTGCTCCAGAGTTTTGGCTCTCTACAAGTTATAATAGAGCAGAATAGTAAATTATTATAGTAAATTTATATTAGGAAAAGTGTGGTGATTTAAAGTCTGGGGATAAGAATTCATTATTTGGTAAAAATTGCTGGGAAAACTGGAAAGCAGTCTGGCAGAAATTAGGTATAGATCAATATCTTATACTATTTTTCCAAGATAAGGTCAAAATGGATATATGACCTAGATATATAAAGGGAAATATTACATATTAAAAGAACATAAAACAGAATTTATTAACAAGAGATAAAGTATCATAAGTTTTGGATAGTTTTAATTATATTAAAAAGGTTTTGTACAACCTATCAGATTGGCTAAGATGACAAGAAAAAATAATGATAAATGTTGGGGATAATGTGGAAAAACTGGGATACTAATCCACTGATGCTGGAGTTGTGAACTAATCTAGCCATTCTGGAGAGCAATTTGGAACTAAGCCCAAAAGGCTATAAAACTGTGATTTTTTTTTTTTTTTTTTTTTTTGTAGCAATGCTACTACTGTGTCTGTATCCCAAGGAAATCATAAAGGAGGGAAAAGGACTTTTTTGTGTAAAAATGTTTGTAAGCAGATCTTTTTGTGGTGGCAAAAAAATCCAAAAATTAGTGGGTACCCATCAATTGGATCTAATATACATTTGTTAACCTTGGAATATGGCTATTGAAATTGGGGAGGGTCTGGCAGGAGCCACATCCTAACTCCTGATGTTTTGTAAGTTAGGATAGTTTTGCCTTCAAAATTATTGAGATCTATTGGGAGGAAGAGGTTAAAAGCAATTATGATCTGCTTCAAAGCCAAAAGTTATAGTATATTAATTGCAAATGTTTCTTTAGATTAGAAAAAGTAGTTTTCTCAAATAGGGATTGCACTAACAGTTTCAGCATGTGATCCATAATAAATAGATTCAGTGCAGCAGTCACTCTAGTCATTGGCCAAGAAAAATAATTTTTTGTAACACAAGCCTCAGAAAAATGAAAGCCCATTGAAATAATGGGAAAGGAAACTGGTTTTTTCCTATCTTTATATCTTACACAGGACTTAATGGTCTAGTGAGAGATGAGATGACTGGGTAAGACTTTTCTTTTACCAAAAAATAATATCCTATTACATCAAGTAGGTACCATAGCTGAATACAGATGAGAACATAATATTTTCACTTTTTTGTTTGTGGATTTTTTTTTCCCTTTTGGTATATTTCTTCTTTTTCAACATGAATAATATGGAAATATTTTATGTAATTGCACAAATATAACCTATGTCAAATTGTTTACCATTTTGGGCAGGGGAAGAAGGAAGGAGAAAATTTGGAATTAAATTTTTTTTTTAAATGTTAAAAATTGTCTTCATGTAACTGGAAAAAATGCTATTTTTAAAAAGTAAGCACCATGGGAAATAAGTTAATGGCAGGACTAAGTTATGTCCACTTTTACTATTATTATGTGACACTCTATGTCCATTTTTACTATTATTATCTGGCATAATGGTAGAAATGCTAGCTGTATCTGTATGTAAGGTAAAATAAAGAAACAAGCAGTGATAAAGAAGATGCTAAATTTTCTGCTTTCAAAACCCAAGAAAATTGATGAGAAATTAAAAAACAAATCACAGATATTCAGCATACTAAGTTAAGAAGAGCAAGATATTCAGCAAAACAAATATATATGAAAAATAAATTACCTGAATTTCTATTTAACAAGTGCCTAATTTGTATTAGACCAAAAAAAAAAAATTAAAAAAAGAAAAACCAAACCTCAAACAAACCTACACCTTGTTGCAGATTCATTTTAAATAAAAGCAAAATTATTAAGTGTGGAAGTTAACATAGCAACATTTTCCTTGAATTTCTAAAAATACAAAACAATTTTACAGGAAAAAAAACAACTAAGAAATCATGTATTTATTCAGTCTGCATGGCTTTATAGTCATAATAGAGTAAAAACCACAATACTACATTACCAATTACTGTATTAGCATCCTTTACCAATCAAAATTCTGAGGGAATACTTCATAAAATTAGATTAGATAATATCAAAATTTATATGAAAGAACAAAAAATAAAAATAAAAAAATGAAGAATGAAAGGAAAAAATAAGGGGAATTTGTATGGCCAAATCATAACACAAAGTAATTACTATTCAAAATTTTTGCAGTTACATAAAAAATATATAATCAGTTTAAAGCATTAGATCAGAGGGAACCAAACACATGCAGTAATTTGTGAATTTGGTCAAATCATTCGCCTCAATTTACCTCAGTTTCCTTACAGTGAAATGAGTATAATGGCACTTGCCTCCCAGGGTTCTTGTAAAGGTGTAATATATCTATAAAGCACTAAACATAGTGTTTGACATATGATAGGAATTATAAATAGTAACATTTTTATGATGATGATGTTTGATAAATCCAAGAATAATAAATTAATTTTTCAACAAACACCGCTGAGGAAAGTGGATATGAGATATAACTCCCTCACCGGCTCCTCCCCCCTCCCCCCCCACCCCCAGAACATCTATTCTATATTGTCACTAGAGACAACCAGGAAGGCAGGAGCATGGCAAACTTCATCGTGCCCTCAGATATGGGGGCTGGAATAAGAAACAAGTTCTGTGTAAGCCACCAGGTGGCACTCCATGCTCAAACTGCTCTTTCTACTTTTGACCTTTCCATAAGATCCTTTAGAGTTCCTTTGCATATGTGGATGTGGGGCTGGACCTCTTCCTCTCGGGATACTAGGTTTGAGCCAGTCTAAGGTATAGATATGGACATTATAATTTATTCAACTTGTTTGGTCCTGTTTCAGAGCTGCTTCTCTGCTATATATGACCTGAAAAGCTTCACATAGATTAAATTTACAGAATAGATTTTAAAGTAAAAAACAACAAAAACCCTACAACATTAAAATTCCTTATTCATTGTGCTTAGCCCTTTTAGAAAGTTCTGTCTTTCCTACTCCATCTTCTGATTGCTTTTGTCAGAAAAGCCATCAGTTAATCTCAAGGGTAAAAGGAAGTAACTGCTTATGTTTCACTTCCTGCTAGAAGTTGAATATTCACTTAGACTCCTCTATGGATTACATGCACTTCCTACATAATTGCAGGGTGGAGGTGGGGGTGTTTGGCATTGACTGGAGAACTTGGACCTTGAGGAATCAAACAAGCTGGTTCTGAGGTCAAGAAGAGCCTCCTTCCAAGGACTACATCCACATTTTCTTCTAGACTACCTCAGGTTCACAACCCATGCTGCATCTCTCATTGGTATTATTTTTGTAAAGTACAAAGACTTTTCATATAACTTGTGTGAATGACAGAATCAGTTAAAACAACCTAGACAATTTGGGTTCATATAGCTTGTCTCTTTGGTACATTCAGGAGGATGCCAAAGAAGAGCTGGTGTCTTGTATATCTCCCCATTATTTCTATCATTATTCTATTTAATTATAGGTTGTCTAGAAGAGGGGGATTGTGTATGTTTTGTTTTTGTTTTTTCAGTATAACTCCTCTTGAAGCGAGTTGTGGTCCCTTTAAGAAATTGTATTTCCTATTGATTTGTGATTCCTTTCAGATTCCCAACCTCTCCTGGCTGACACATTATCAGTTCAGGAAGCCAGGGCCTTTGATTCACAAATCCTGGTCAAAAGCACATCTTTGAATTCCAATAGGAGATCCAGGTTTGTCCCAATCCCCAAGGGATCTGAGCCAACTTGGGTTCTCCCAACCCCCATTCTGATGATCTGCTTTGGTTTCCCAACCCCCACCCAGACAAGCCATGAGTTTCCATCAACTAAGATCTTTGCAGATGAACCTTGGCAGTTCCCTTTACTACCAGGTCTTTCTGTCCACTGAGAACTGCATTCTCAGTGCAAAACTCTTATTTTCCATAGATCTGCCTGCTGGAATAATATTTTTTTCCAGTGCCATCCTCTCTTTATCCTCACCTATTTCCCTAACCAGACTTTATGCTTCCAACCCCACAATAAACCTCTTTTATCAATCTAGATCTATAAATTCCTTTACAGAGATCTTCTGCCCTGCCAGAAGGGAGTCCCCAAAACTCCCCACCCTTGCACTGAATCCCAAGGAGTTGCAGGGGAGCTCCATTTGATTCCCTGAACTCCAAACCTGCCACTAGACCTCATTTAACTCCCTGGCCACCAGAAACCCTAATTTCATTTGGGTTCCCCAAATCTAAACCTTATCACTCTGATGTGTGTATTCATTGTCAATAAAACTCCATAGTGTTTTATCTCCCCCCCTCCCAATTTTTTTTTTTTAAACAGAGGAGACATGCACATGATTATAGGCTACAATGGAGAGGCCAGTAGAGAGGAAGAGATTGAAAATTAGAGAGATGATGATTATGGGGGTAATATGTTGACACAAATAGGAGGAGATTGGTCTATGATGAAGGAGAGAGAATGAAATGCTGGAGTAAAGGAATAATTGAAGATGCTGTCAATATATAGGTAGGTGTATCAAAATGAAGGTCAAGATATGGAATAGGGGAGAAAAAGGAACTTATAATTGCTAGTTTCCCAGAAATATGTAAGATGAAGTCCTTTTTTGAAAGCTTTGGGGGAAGAGGTAGTGTGGAATACTTAAGTGAACTTGTTTTAGTTCACTTAACCATTCTTAATCATTGTGTGGTCAAAAGAGGAGGAGAAATCCATAAGGAAAAAGAAAGGACAGAAATTAATAATTTAAGTAAAATCAGAAAACTAAGGGTAAAACAGGTAAGTAGTTTTTTTTTTTTTTTTTTTTTTTTTTTTTTTTTTTTTTGGTGGGGAAGCTACAAGAATTAATTTGCATTAAAATAGTACTTCTGTTCTTCAGCTGGATCAGTTATGTCTGATTCTTCTTAACCACATTTATCCCGGCAAAGATATAGGGAGTAGTTGACCATTTCCTTCTCCAGCTCATTTTACAGATGAGGAAATAGAGGGCAACAGGATTAAGTGACTTGCCCAGGGTTGTAATGTTCTATTTCTCTAAAATGTAATCATTCTCTTGGAGCAGGTTTCTTGGGGAGCTTCTGGAGGCAGTCTTCCTTTCAATTCAGTTCAATAATCCCAAAATGCAGCCAGGAGTTTAAGTCTAGATCCTTTATTGTGTCCTTCAAATATTGTCTTTTCCAAAATCTTATCTCCTTCACTTGGGGCTCAGCTAGTTTTCTGGAGGCCTTCCGCTCTCCTTGGTTCCCGAGAGCTCTTATCCAAAATGTCTCCAGCCAGCACAAAGATGGAAGTTGGAATGAATGAGACTCTGCCTCCAAGAGTGTGGGATTGTGGGTTTCTGCCTTGTGAATCTCCTGGAAGTTAATCCTAGTTCTGAATCTCCCAAAGTCTCTAGAGCTCTGAGAGCTTTCTGCTTATATATTGTCCACTGAGTATACACCAATCATTTCATCACTAGGAAACCATTATTTGTTAAATAGATTTAATTAAATTAGATTTAATCTAATTTAATCTAATCTAAATTAGATTTAATCATTGTCTCCTCGATTCCACTCAGTACCTTATTTCAAGTTCTGGCCCATAACATTTCCTTGTAGGATCAGATGAATCATACTGAACCATTAGATAATTATATCCATTCCAGTGACTTAGCACCTTGTTAGAATCTAACACAGGGTCACAGTAATTAAGTATCTGAGGATAGATTTGAATGCAGATCTTCCTTACTCCAGGCCTAGCACTCCATCTACTGTGTCACATCTCCCTTTCCTTCTCCCTCTCCTTCTCCTTCTTTCTCTTCCTCTTCTTCCCTCCCTCTTTCTCTTATTCTAAAGCAACCAATGGTTAAGACAATTATGAGACAAAGAAAAATACAAATGGTCCTTAATCTTCTGTGGCCCCTTTCATCTTCAGCAATGTTGGTGGTAGATGGGTGGGAAAGGGACAAGGGAGTTGGTAGATCAGATTTGATCAGGTAATGCTGGAGAAACTGAGACAAGATAGAGACTGTTGCTTTATAATATAGCTTTAAATCAGGTACACTTAGACCACCTTCCTCTGACTTTTTTTTCATTAGTTCCCTTGCAATTCTCGACCTTTTATTCTTCCATATGAATTTTGTTGTTATTTTTTCTAGGTCATTAAAATAGTTTCTTGGGAGTCTGATTGGTATAGCACTAAATAAATAGATTAGTTTGGGGAGTATTGTCATCTTTATTATATTCGCTCGGCCTATCCAAGAACACTGAATATCTTTCCAATTATTTAAATCTGACTTTATTTTTGTGGCAAGTGTTTTATAATTTTGCTCATATAATTCCTGACTCTCCTTTGGTAGATATATTCCCAAATATTTGATACTATCGACTGTTATTTTGAATGGAATTTCTCTTTGTATCTCTTGCTGTTGGATTGTGTTGTTAATGTATAAAAATCCTGAGGATTTATGTGGATTTATTTTGTATCCTGCGACTTTGCTAAAATTCTGAATTATTTCTAATAGCTTTTTAGCAGAGTCTTTGGGGTTCTCTAAGTATACCATCATGTCATCTGCGAAAAGTGACAATTTGATTTCTTCATTTCCTACTCTAATTCCTTGGATCTCTTTCTCGGCTCTTATTGCCAAGGCTAGAGTTTCTAGTACTATATTGAATAGTAATGGTGATAGTGGGCAACCTTGTTTCACTCCTGATCTTACAGGGAAAGGTTCTAGTTTATCACCATTACATATGATGTTTACTGAAGGTTTTAAATATATGCTCCTTATTATTTTAAGGAATAGTCCATTTATTCCTATACTCTCAAGCGTTTTTAGTAGGAATGGATGTTGGATTTTATCAAATGCCTTTTCTGCATCTATTGAGATGATTATATGGTTTTTATTAATTTGATTATTAATATGGTCAATTATACTAATAGTTTTCCTAATATTAAACCAGCCCTGCATTCCTGGTATAAATCCCACTTGGTCATAGTGTATTATCCTGGGGATGATTTTCTGAAGTCTATTTGCTAATATCTTATTTAAGATTTTAGCATCAATATTCATTAAGGAAATTGGTCTATAGTTTTCTTTCTCAGTTTACGATCTACCTGGTTTAGGTATCAGTACCATGTCTGTGTCATAGAAGGAATTTGGTAGGACTCCTTCAATCCCTATTTTTTCAAATAGTTTACATAGCATTGGAGTTAGTTGTTCTTTAAATGTTTGGTAGAATTCACCTGTAAATCCATCTGGTCCTGGGGATTTTTTCTTAGGAAGTTGGTTAATAGCTTGGTCTATTTCTTTTTCTGAGATGGGACTATTTAAACTACTTACTTCTTCCTCTGTTAATCTGGGCAAGCTATATTTTTGAAGGTATTCTTCCATTTCATTTAAGTTATCGAATTTATCGGCATAAAGTTGAGCAAAGTAGCTCCTAACTATTGTTCTAATTTCCTCTTCATTAGTGGTGAGTTCACCCTTTTCATTTTCAAGACTATCAATTTGCTTTTTCTCTTTCCTTTTTTAAATCAGGTTTACTAAGGGTTTGTCTATTTTGTTGGTTTTTTCATAAAACCAACTCTTAGTTTTATTAATTAATTCAATAGTTTTTTTACTTTCAATTTTATTAATCTCACCTTTTATTTTTTGAATTTCAAGTTTTGTGTTTGTCTGGGGGTTTTTAATTTGTTCCTTTTCTAGCAATTTTAGTTGTAAACCCAATTCGTTGGCCCTCTCTTTCTCTATTTTATGCAGGTAGGCCTGTAGAGATATAAAACTTCCCCTAATTACTGCTTTGGCTGTATCCCACACATTTTGGTATGATGTCTCATTATTGTCATTTTCTTGGGTGAAGTTATTAATTATGTCTATAATTTGCTGTTTTACCCAATCATTCTTTAGTATAAGATTATTTAGTTTCCAATTATTTTTTGGTCTATTTTCCCCTGGCTTTTTATTAAATGTTATTTTGATTGCATTATGGTCTGAAAAGGATGCATTTACTATTTCTGCCTTACTGCATTTGATTTTGAGATTTTTATGCCCTAGTATATGATCAATTTTTGTATAGGTTCCATGAACTGCTGAGAAGAAAGTATATTCCTTTCTGTCTCCATTTAGCTTTCGCCAAAGATCTATCATATCAAACTTTTCTAGTATTCTATTTACCTCTTTGACTTCTTTCTTATTTATTTTGTGGTTTGATTTATCTAATTCTGATAGTGCAAGGTTGAGATCTCCCGCTATTATAGTTTTGCTATCTATTTCCTCTTGCAGCTCTCTTAATTTCTCTTTTAAGAATTTAGATGCTGCACCACTTGGTGCATACATGTTTAATATTGATACTGCTTCATTATTGATGCTTCCCTTTAGCAGGATATAATGCCCTTCCTTATCTCTTTTAATTAGATCAATTTTTGTTTTTGCTTGATCTGAGATGAGGATGGCTACTCCTGCTTTTTTGGTTTTGCCTGAAGCATAATAGATTCTGCTCCACCCTTTTACTTTTAGTTTGAATGTCTCATCCTGTTTCAGGTGTGTTTCCTGTAAACAACATATAGTAGGATTCTGACTTTTAATCCAGTCTGCTAACTGCTTCCTCTTTATGAGGCAGTTTGCCCCATTCACATTTATGGTTAGAAGGACTAATTCTATATTGCTTGCCATCCTATTAACCCCTGCTTATGCTTTTCCCCTTTCCTTCCCTTTTACCCTCCTATCCAGTATTAAACTGGTAAACACCACTTGCTTTTCACAGCCCTCCCTTTTTAGGATCCCTCCCCCACCTTAAAGATCCTCCCCTTATTTTACCCCTTTTCCTCGAAATTACTGTATTCCCTTCCCCTTAGCTTACTCCTTCCCTTTCACTTTTCAATGAAGTGGAAGAAGTTTCACCATAAATCGAATATGTCTATTGATACACGCTATGTTCATATCCCTCCTTTCTTTCTCTCAGATATAATAGGTTACCTTTGCCTCTTCATGAGATGTAGTACCACCACTTTATACTTTTTTATGATATAATCTCCTTTCCACCTCTAGTTTCTAAGACAAATTGTACATATGTTCTTTACATATTTTTTTGACAGAAGTATAGTTCTCAAGATTTCTTTTTACCTTTTTTAGAAGTCTCTTGATTTCTGTATTTGAAGATCAAACCTCTTATGTAGGTCTGGTTTTTTCATCAAAAATAGATGGAATTCATTTATTTCGTTAAATGTCCATCTTCTTCCCTGGAAAACGATGCTCATTCTTGCTGGGTAAGTTATTCTCGGCTGCATACCAAGTTCCTTAGCCTTTCAGAATATCATGTTCCAGGCCCTGCGTTCTTTTAATGTGGACGCTGCTAGATCCTGTGTTATCCTTATTGTGGATCCTCCATATCTGAATTGTTTTTTTCTAGCAGCTTCCAATATCTTTTCCTTTGTCTGATGGTTCTTGAACTTGGCCACTATATTTCTTGGCGTTTTGATTTTAGGGTCCCTTTCAGTAGGTGATCGATGAATTTTCTCAATGTCTATTTTACCCTCTGTTTCCAAAACGTCTGGGCAGTTCTCTTTGATAATTTCCTCGAAAATGGTGTCCAAGCTCTTTTTTTCCTCCCATTTTTCAGGGAGTCCGATTATTCTCAAATTGTCTCTCCTGGATCTGTTTTCCAGGTCTGTTGTCTTTCTGGTAAGGTACTTGACAGTCTTTTCAATTGTTTCATTTCTCTGGTTTTGCTTGACTCCCTCTTGGTTTCTCCTTGAGTCATTCATTTCTACTTGTTCCAGTCTAATTTTCAATGATGTATTTTCTTCACTCACTTTTTTTATATCTCTTTGTAATTGTCCAATTGAGTTTTTATCTTCTATGGAATTTTTTTCCATTTTATCCATTTTATTTTTTAGAGAGCTGATTTCTTTTTCCAGCTCTCTAATCCTGTTTTCCTTGGAGTTGTTTACCTTTTCCAGCTCACTAATCCTGTTTTCCTTGGAGTTGTTTACCTTTTCCAGCTCACTAATCTTGTTTCTCAATGATTTGATTTCTTTATCCATTCTTTCTTTGAATGCATGTGATGACTTCTCCATGCTCTCTTGCCAAGTTTCCCTTTCCTTTTCCCATTTCTCTTCCAGCTCTCTTGTGAGAGCCTTTTTGATTTCCTCTATGAGGTTCTTTTGTATTGAGGAGCAGCTTATATCCCTCCCAGGGGATACATCTGGGGACATTCTGTTCCTAGTCTCCTCAGCATTTGAAGTCTGCTCCCTCTCCACACAGAAGCTGTCAATGGTTAGAGCCCTTTTGAATTTTTTGTTCATTTTGTCAGAGTAGGAATCAAAGAAAACAAACTGACAAGAGAAACAATTGGTCTGTTTTGCGGGGGCTGGGGCTGGATGGTATTAATGGGCTTCCTCTACAGACTGGGGGTAGGGCAGCAGAGAGCCACTAACAGAACAGCAATGACTGTACTGAGTCTGCGCTCTGAGGCTCTGAGAACGCACCGAGTCAGTCCAGGTGGGGGTTGGGGGTGGCCGGGCTCTAAGAGACGCTGGCTTTCTGGGGTTTTAATCTTCACCTCCGGTGTTTACACCCTCTCTGCTGCTCCTGGCTTGCTGCCAAGACGGAGCATCCACACTGGGGCAAAAGCCCTTTCGCAGAAACTGCAGAGATCACACCCCTCCCCCTCAGGTCTGAGCTGTGTGAGCTGCCTGTCTTGCTCTGGCTGTCTGCCCTCAGTCTGCGCCCAGTCTGATTGACCCTCCCCTGAACAAACACAGACCTTTTCTGGCGACTCTCAAGGATGTCTTCTCTTGGTGATAATTTGTGGATTTCTTTCTGGGTCAAGCATTAAGTCAGAGGCTTGTCATGAAGTAAGTTCTGAGAGAAAACGAGGAGCTCAAGCAGCTGTCTGCCTCCACGCCGCCATCTTGGCCGGAAGTCGGGAATATTTTTTTTACAAAGGTTTTTTTCTTTTTCACTTGGGGAAACTGGGATATCTATATCTCTATATCAGAAACACTTTCTTTTAAAAAAAAGTAAAAAAATTTGTAGGGGGTATACCAAATAGCATCACAAATAATGATGCTGACTACATTTTAACAGACAGGAAGGAAATGACTTATTGTTGATATGGGAATAATTCCTGACTCAAAAGTCAAACTAACAAGACTTTAGAGCTAGGAGCAAACTTTATAATCTCAAGAAAAATAATGAAAAAAAATAGGAATAATATTTTTATAACTCAAATAATATAATGAATTAGTAATCATAAAATGATTTCATACTGATTAAAAAAATAGAGAAGTTGAAAAAAATGGAAATACTAGAGCAGAAAGAATCAGAAAGAACACAGTAGTCCAGTGTTCCATTAAACATAACTTTGGAAAGAATTCCTTATTTGACAAGAATGGTTGGGAACATTTTTTTTTTTTTTTGAGTAATATATTCCCAATTACATGTCAAAACCATTTTTAACATTCACTTTTTAAAAGTTCGAATTTTATATTCTTTCCCTTCCTCCCCTATTTCTTCTCTAAGATAGTAAACAACTTGATAAAGTGAAAAATAGTATACTTCACTCTGCATTTAGATTCCATCAGTTCTTTGGAGGTAGACAACCTTTTTCATCAAAAGTCCTTCAGAGTTCTTTTAGATCATTGTATTGCTGAAAATAGCTAAGTCATTTACTGTAAAAGGCTGAAACTATGAAAAAGTGTACTTGAATCAGACAACCGAGCACTTAAGGCTAATTATCTATTCATTATGAGACAATGACTCTATTAGCATATGTTTGGATAAATGTTTCTTTTCACAGTTGATGCTGGCTCAGTGTTTGGTGCTAAAATAATCATAGGCAAGGATTAGGGGGTGGGGTGAGACAGATCAGAGTCACTTGGCCCCAGGATGAGGAGGAGAGAAGTTGGTGACTTTGGACTCAAGAATCGAGGATACATCTTTGGCAAGCCTGTGGCAGTTTGTCGCCTTCACTTCTTCCCCTAAAGACCAAGGACTTTAATTTATCCTGATTCTGCCTGACCCCGAGGCCCATGCAAGTCCAGGTTTTTCTGAAAATCATCCTTTTCATCATTTCTTATAGCACAGTTGTACTCCATTATAATCATTCCTCAGTTGTTGAACATTCCCTCAATTTCCACCACAAACAGAGCTGCTATGAATATTTTGTAATTGGTCCTTTTCCCCTTTTTAATAAAATTCTTTGGGATACAGATTTAGTAGTGGTATTGTTGCCTCCAAAGATACGTAGTTTTATAGCCCTTTGGACATAGATCCAAATTGTTCTCCAAAATGTTTGGATCAGTTCACAATTCCACCAATAGACTACACATAGACACACTAATACACTGATCATAGATTATGAATCATAATATATTGAGAAGCAATTTGAATGATTTGTGGATTAAAATGGTTATTCCTTTTCATCAGAGATCCAACTATTAAGATGTCAAAGATGGAAAAATATTCATAGCAGCACTTTTTGTGGTAGCAAGGAACTAGAAACAAATTGATACCATTAGTTAAGAATGGCTAAACAAACTGTATTACATGAATACTCCCTCCCCCCAAAAGAAGAACCCACTAGTATGCAAATCTGACAAAATCCTGTTGCAGTGGAAGTGTATTGGATTTGAAATAGGAGCAATAAAGTTCCTCTCCTGGCTCTGCAATTTAATATCTGAACCACCTTAGAGAAATCACTTTACTTTTCTAAGTCTCAATAGTAAAATGATAGGATTGTTCATTGATTGAAAAATAAAATTTAATTAAAAAATCAAATGATGAGTTTATAGTGGATAATCTCAAAAGTTTCCATCTTTAAATCTAAGATTCTATGATCTCTGCTCTCATATAAGTCTTGAAGCTACTTTGTGATATATATACTCCTATTACCTTATGATTATCTTATTTAGCAGGAGCTAAACCACAAAAAGATAAAGTGACTTTCCTAGCATCACAGCTTCATTACAGCTAGTAAGTGTCCAAGGTGAGATTTAAATCCAGGTCTTCTTAACTCCAGTTTATCATGGAATCTATCATGCCATGTTGTTTTTCATATATATCATTGCCAATATATGTCCTTGGGAAGTTCCTTGGCCAGGTTATGAAGGAAAGTGCTCATAGCACCAAAACCAATTTTAAGGATCCTGTAATTGTGATTTTTATATTTATTGAGCTGAATTCCTCCTTTTTTTTAATTTTAAAGCTTTATCAGTGGAATAGATTAGGTTCACAGGGCAAGATAGTGAATAAAAATAGCAATCTAATGTTTGACAAACCCAAAGATCCCAACTTTTGGGATAAGAATTCATTATTTGACAAAAACTGCTGGGAAAACTGAAAATTAGTATGGCAGAAACTAGGCATGGATCTACATTTAACACCACATACTAAGATAAGATCGAAATGGGTCCAAGATTTAGGCATAAAGAACGAGATCATAAATAAATTAGAGGAACATAAGATAGTTTACCTCTCAGACTTGTGGAGGAGGAAGGAATTTGTGTCCAAGGGAGAACTAGAGATCTCAAAAGATTGATCACAAAATAGAAAATTTTGATTACATCAAATTAAAAAGTTTTTGCACAAACAAAACTAATGCAAACAAGATTAGAAGGGAAGTAACAAATTGGGAAAACATTTTTACAGTTAAAGGTTCTGATAAAGGCCTCATCTCCAAAATATACAGAGAATTGACTCTAATTTATAAGAAATCAAGCCATTCTCCAGTTGATAAATGGTCAAAGGATATGAACAATTTTCAAATGATGAAATTGAAACTATTTCCACTCATATGAAAGAGTGTTCCAAATCACTATTGATCAGAGAAATGCAAATTAAGACAACTCTGAGATACCACTATACACCTGTCAGATTGGCTAAGATGACAGAAACAAGTAATAATGATGAATGTTGGAGGGGCTGTGGGAAAACTGGGACACTGATGCATTGTTGGTGGAGTTGTGAAAGAATCCAACCATTCTGGAGAGCAATCTGGAATTATGCCCCCAAAATTATCAAAATGTGCATACCCTTTGACCCAGCAGTGCTACTCCTGGGCTTATATCTCAAGGAAATACTAAAGAAGGGAAAGGGACCTGTATGTGCCAAAATGTTTGTGGCAGCTCTTTTTGTAGTGACTGGAAACTGGAAAATGAATGGATGCCCATCAATTGGAGAATGGTTGGGTAAATTATGGTATATGAATGTTATGGAATATTATTGTTCTATAAGAAATGGCCAACAGAAGGAATACAGAGAGGCTTGGAGAGACATCAACTGATGCTGAGTGAAATGAGCAGAACTAGGAAATCATTATACACTTCAACAATGATTCTGTATGAGGATGTATTCTGATGGAAGTGGATATCTTCAACATAGAGAAGAGCTAATCCAATTCCAATTGATCAATGATGGACAGAATCAGCTACACCCAGAGAAGGAACACTGGGAAATGAGTATAAACTGTGAGCATTTTTTTTTTGTTTTTCTCCCCAGGTTATTTTTACCTTCTGAATCCAATTCTTCCTTTGCAACAACAACAACAACAACAAAATTCAGTTCTGCACATATATATTGTACCTAGGATATACTATAAGATATTTAATATGTATGGAAATGCCTGCCATTTATGGGAGGGGGTGGAGGGAAGGAGGGGAAAAATTCGGAACAGAAGGGAGTACAAGGGATAATGTTGTAAAAAAAAATTACCTATGCATATGCACTGTCAAAAAATATTATAATTATAAAATTAATAAAAAAAAGAAAAAAATTTTAAAACTTTTTATTTCCAAAACATATGCATAGATAATTTTTAACATCCACCCTTGCAAAACCTTGTGTTCCAAATTTGTTCCTCCCTTCCTTCCTAATTCTCCCTCCTCCCTAGGCAACAAGTAATCCAATATATGTTAAACATGTACAATTCTTTTATACATATTTCCATAATTACCACACTGCACAAGAAAAATCATATAAAAAAGGAAAAAGATGAGAAAGAAAACAAAATTCAATAACAAAAAAATACTATGTTGTGATTCACACTCAGTCCCCACTGTTCTCTCTCTGGGCGCAGATGACTGTCTCCATTATAAGATCATTGAAACTGGCCTGAATCACCTTGCTGTTGAAAAGAGCCATGTAGGTCAGAATTGATCATCATGTAATCTTATTACTATTTATAATGTTCTCTTGGTTTTACTCATTTCACTTAGCATCAGTTTATTTCAAGTCTTTCCAGGCCTTTCTGAAATCATTCTGCTGATTGTTTCTTATAGAACAATAATATTCTATAGCATTCATATACCATAACTTGTTTAGACATTCTTTAACTGATGGACATCCACCCAATTTCTAATTCCTTTCCTTTACAAAAAGTGCTGCTATAAACATTTATGAGCCCCATGTCCTGTCCCACTTGACTGTTTTCCTGCTTTTCATCATTGTCTTAGAAACTTACGTTTCTTGCAAGATCACATCAACTCTGAGACTTACATCTCATGTCTCCTCAGTACCCCCTGATCCCTAGCCCCTACTTCCCTCTTCTTGGAGTGAGTGGTAGACAGACATTTGAAGATAGGGTTGGAGTGGGGTGGAAAACTATCTTGTCATTTCCCACCTGACTGCAGGAGCTCAACATTGCTATTTTACCTTCTCACCCTTTTCAATTTCTTTTTAATGTATTGTCTTCTCCCATTAGACTGAGATTTTTGAGAGCATGGATTGTATTTTGCCATTCTTGTTTAGGTGTTTAGAAAAGTGCCAGACACACAATAGATGAACAAGTTAAATATAAATCAAGGAGCCTCTGGGCTGAAGTTGTTTAACCTTTCAAGTTCCCTGACAAGATCTGATGTATGTAATTAAATACAAGGTCAAGCAAAATGGATTGTTCTTCTAAACCTTTGATTCTCCCATCAAACCTAGCAATGTGAACTAATAGCATGAACTAACAACATACATCAATCTCAACTTCCAGTGTTTTGTCATTAAGGAAACATCTGGATGATTGTTCTAGAGACTGTTTACTGTAATTCTGATGCTTATATAAATAGAATACTAGTACCAATAGTATCTTATAGTCTCTTGCAGGCTACCCATATGCATATATTCTTTAAATCTGTCTCTTCCTGCACAATAATAAACTTTAAAAAGTTTATTTCAGGCCTGATGAGCTCATTGTCACCTTTGTGAGAAGTGGAGTTTGTTTTCCCCAGATATAGAAGCTTAATAAATGCTTATTGATTCACATTTTGGTTCTGCTGTGCTACAATAGAAGCAGGGGATCAAGCAAGCCTACATAGGTCATTATACATGGAGATAAGGTTTAAAGATTTAAAGGGCTTGTTAGGGTTGCAGCAGGGGAGAAAATTAACTGCAAATTAGAAGAAGAAAAGACAGAAACTGAGCCAGGCCAAAACTTACTGTAGATCGTGAGGAGATTGAAACAGAATCCAGGGATTGAGGCTGAGAGTTGTGGCTAAGAGCAGTCACTTCATCCAGGGCAATGGTGGTAATGGCATTTAGTCAGCAGAAGATGTTGGACCAATCAGGGATTACCTAACTCCATCTAAGAGTGTATAAAAGGAATGGCCTGAACAGACAATCCCAATCCAAGGACTAGAGCTAAAAATATGAGTAAACAAAGGAAAAAATTGAATACAGTGAAAAAGTATTATGGGTTAAAAGAAGGCATTGTGCAGAGTAAGAGGTAGAGTAATATCTAGTGTTTCTGGAGATATAGATTGGACCAGGTTTTGTATGATTTTACAAACTAAACCGAGGAGTTTATATTTGATCTTAGAAGCAATAGGAAGGTGCTGGAGTTTGTAGAATAGGGAAGTGATATGACTGGATTTGCATTTAAGGAAAATTCCCTTCTAGCACTATGTAGGATGGACTAGAAGTGGTAAGAGGCTTGAGGCAGGGAGACAAAATAAGAGAATAATGCAATAATATAGGGGTGAGATTATTCAGAGATGTTTGAAAGGTAGAAATGTCAGTATTTGGTAACTGATTAGAGGTTGGGGTGAGAAAGAGTGAGGATCTAGAATGATCAGAGTTACTGATCTAGGAGACTGGAAGAATGATAATTATTTCACAGAAGCAGGAAATTTTTGAAAAGGAGGGGGTTTAGAGGAAAAAATAAGGGATTATTTAACTGATGGGCATCCACCCAATTTCTAATTCCTTTCCTTTACAAAAAGTGCTGCTATAAACATTATGAGCCCCATGTCCTGTCCCACTTGACTGTTTTCCTGCTTTTCATCATTGTCTTAGAAACTTACGTTTCTTGCAAGATCACATCAACTCTGAGACTTACATCTCATGTCTCCTCAGTACCCCCTGATCCCTAGCCCCTACTTCCCTCTTCTTGGAGTGGTAGACAGACATTTGAAGATAGGGTTGGAGTGGGGTGGAATAATAAGGGATGTTGAGTTTGAGATGTTTCCTAGACATTCAGTTTGAAATATCCAATTGTTAGTTTGTGATGTAGGACTGGAGCTTAGGGGAGAGACTGTGGTTAGATATGTAGATTTGGGAGTAATTTGCTTAAACTCATGGAAACTATTGAGGTTACTGACTTTGTGTGTGTGTGTGTGTGTGTGTGTGTGTGTGTGTGTTTGTGTGTATGTGTGTGTGTGTGTGTGTGTGAGAGAGAGAGAGAGAGAGAAAGAGAGAGAGAGAGACACAGAGAGAGAGAGAGAGAGAGAGAGAGAGAGAGAGAGAGAGAGAGAGAGAGAGAGAGAGATTGACATAGACAAAAAGAGACAGAAAAATAGAGACAGAAACAAAGAGTCAGAGTGAGAGCAGGCTTAGGAGAAAATCTTGGGAAACACTCATAGTTAAGGAGCATGATAGGAACGATAAGCCAACAAAACATACTGAAAAGTCTCAGACTGATAGGAGAAAGCAAAACAATCATGAAAACTCAAGGAGGAGACAGTATTCAAGAGGAGAGGGTTTACAACATTTTTAAATGCAATAGTTGGGTTGGGAAGAATTAGGACCATGAAAAGACCATAAGACTGCCAAGTAAGAGATCATTGGAAACTCTGGAGATCATTGGAGAGCTTTGGAGAGAGCAATTTCAGTTTTGTGTGATGAGATTGGAAGCTAAATTGCAAAGGCCTTTTAAAGAAGTTTGGCTGAGAAATGGAAGACAAATTTAGTATGGTAACTTGAAAAGATAGTGAGATCTAATGAAAATTTATTTCCCCTTAATCAGTGAGGAGAGTTCTACATGTTTGAAGGCAGTGGAAAAGAAGCCAGATTATAGGGCCTTGAAGATTCAAGGTGAAGAAAATTGTAGATGAAATCTGCGGAGGTAATGGGAAAGAATAGATCAAGTATATGTGTAGAATGATTGGTCTTGGTAAAGAGAAGGGCCATCTTCTTTCAGACACTAAGGAAAAGGAACAGAGAGTGGGAAGTGACATCAAGGAGTTTTGAAATGAGGAAAGTGGAAGAAGTGGGAGTTTATGTCAGATGGTTTCCCTTCCTCCTTCCCTCTCTCCCTTCCTTGCTTCCCTTCCTCCCTCCCTCCCTCCCTCCTTCCTCCCTCCCTCTTTCTCTCTCTCTCTCTCTCTCTCTCTCTCTCTCTCTCTCTCAAATAAGAAAGAGACAAAGTTGTCAGCTGAGAATAGGGAAGGCAGAAAGGTTTGAGGGTGGACCAGAAAGTTTAGAATAGCTTCTATGGAGAATAAGATAGGAAAATAATTAGAGAAAAATAAAATGATTCATGTATTGCAATGAGGGCTCAGTTGAGATAAGATAACATGAATTTATAATGTATCCAGTCAGCATAGTTGTGAGATTTCCTTCATCTTTATTCAGAGGCTTTTGAGGAAAAATGGAAGAGGAGGAGGAAAGGAATAATCCAGGGCTGAACTTTGGCAAGAGAAGAATGGCAATAGTCAAAGGAGGAAGGGATTAAAGAGCTGAGCAGAGTTTCAACTCTGTTCAAATCTACTTTCTTAGAGACTGAGATAGTGTAGAAGAAAGTACACTTTAGAGGCATTGGGGAAAATGTATGCTTGTGCCTGTTGTTGAAGTAAAAAACTTTTTGTAAAAATCAAATTGACGTTAAATGGTTAATGAAACCATGGACCTAGCTAGTCACTGGGCCCCTTATAAGTCACTGGGGTACATAGATGGTGAAGGGTCTAGCCAATGGCAATAGAGAAAATGTCCCCTTAACATAGCAATAGAAAATTACAATAATGTAACAGGATAGCCGAACTTCTAGGATACAGCCAAAATTTCTTAGAGCCCTAAAGGAAGCAGTGCAGCAACCCTGACTGGGAAAGTGAATCACTATGCAATTTGAGGAGAGAAACAGAAAAAGCCATAGGGGTAGTATTGGGTGGGAAATAAATAGTTCACTAGAAGCTCATAAATAGAAGCTAGGGTGGGCTTCAGTCTACCTCTTTGCCTGTGTGATGAACAGAGGGAGAGGAGGAGGAATTGGGCCTAGTGGGTAGCCAGAAAAGGCTACTGGATAGCAGCTTGACCTGGATCAGGGTTTGCCCAGGGTCTGACAGGAATGAATGATTCTGTTCCTTTATATCTGAAACTGGTGGTCTTTCTCTTGGAGAATAAATGCTCCAATAATAATGATCTCAGACTAAAAATAAAAATAAATATAGTTCAAGAAGATAAGCATGAGAACCACATGTTTAAATGAAATGAAATGATATGAATATATACATACATACATAAGACACATGTGTCTATGAGAAAGAAATAGAAAGCAAAATCATAATAGTTGGAGACCTCATTGTGTCCTTTTAAAACTTAGACATATTTCACAAAAAAATATAAAAATAATTAAGAACCTGATTAGAATTTTAGGAAGTTAAATATGACAGATTTCTGATTATTACTGAATGATAATTGAAATGGATATGCATATTTCCCAACTGTTAAGGTACCTTTACAAAAGTTGATCAAGTGATTTGACATAAAATACTATAGACAAAAGAAAAGCAGAAATATTAAACACATCTTTTTCTCATCACAGCTAAATAAAAATTAAAATTAATGAAGGATCTTTGAACAAATCATTCATATAAATGGGGATTAAAGAATTTAATTTTAAAGAGTTAATGGTTCAAAAAATTCTTAGACACAATAGTTTATTTCACTGAAGAAAATTATGATTATGAGACAATGTAGTAAAACGTTGGGGATATAGTCAAAGCAGTCCTTAAGGAAAATTTTAGATTTCTAAATACTTTAATCAACAAAAGAGAAAAAGAACAAACTAATTAACTGGATTTATGAAAAAGAGACAAAAATTAAACAAAAATTCTGCTTAAAATTTTTTTTTAAAATCTGGAAATTGAGGAAGAAAAAAGGCAAAGTGGAAAAGAAATGTAAAAGTCCACCATTAAATTGATAAAACCAAGAGCTGTTATTTTTTAAACTAATAAATTATTACTTAATCTAATCAAAAACAGAGAAGAAAACTTAACTGCCAATATAAAAAATTAAAAAGAATTTACATCAAATAAAGAGGAAATTAGCCTTTTTTTTAAAAAATAGTTTTTATTTACTAGATATATGCATGAGTAATTTTATAGTATTGACAATTGCCAAACCTTTTGTTCTAATTTTTCTCCTCCCCCCACCCCTAGATGGCAGGTTGAC
Source organism: Sminthopsis crassicaudata (assembly GCF_048593235.1). NCBI lineage: Eukaryota > Metazoa > Chordata > Mammalia > Dasyuromorphia > Dasyuridae > Sminthopsis > Sminthopsis crassicaudata. The sequence goes on from NC_133622.1 coordinate 173,808,105, forward strand.
CAATACATGTTAAATATGTTAAAGTATAATTAAATACAATATATGTATACTTGTCCAAACAGTTGTTTTGCTGTACAAAAAGAATCGGACTTTGAAATAGTGTAAAATTAGCCTGTGAAGGAAATCCAAAATGCAGGCAGACAAAATTAGAGGGATTGGGAATTTTCTATCATCTCCCAGAGTTCTTTCTCTGGGTGTAGCTGGTTCAGTTCATTACTGCCCTGTTGGAATTGATTTGGTTCATCTCATTGTTGGAGAGGACCATGTCCATCAGAATTGATCATCATATAATTGTTGTTGAAGTATATAATGATCTCCTGGTCCTGCTCATTTCACTCAGCATCAGATCATGTAAGTCTCTCCAGGCCTTTCTGAAATCATCTTGTTGGTCATTTTTTACAGAACAATAATATTCCATAATATTCATATACCAATTTATTCAGCCATTCTCCAATTGATGGGCATCCACGTAGTTTCCAGTTTCTGGCCACTACAAAGAGGGCTGCCACAAACATTCTTGCACATGTGGGTCCTTTCCCTCCTTTAAGATCTCTTTGGGTTATAAGCCCAGTAGCAAAACTGCTGGGTCAAAGGGTATGCACAGTTTGATAACTTTTTGAGCATAGTTCCAAATTGCTCTCCAAAATGGCTGGATGTATTCATAATTCCACCAACAATGTATCAGTGTCCCAGTTTTCCCACATCCCCTCCAACATTGAGCATTATCTTTCCCTTTCATTCTAGCCAATCTGACAGGTGTCTAGTGGTATCTCAGAGTTGTCTTAATTTGCATTTCTCTGATTAATAATGACTTGGAGCATCTTTTCATATGGCTAGAAATAGTTTCAATTTCTTCATCTGATATTGTTCATATCCTTTAACCATTTATCAATTGGAGAATGGCTTGATTTCTTATAAATTAGAGTCAATTCTCTATATATTTTGGAAATGAGGCCTTTATCAGAACCTTTGGCTGTAAAATGTTTTCCCAGTTTATTGTTTCCCTTCTAATCTTGTCTGAATTAGTTTTGTTTGTACAAAAACTTTTCAATTTGATATAATCAAAGTTTTCTATTTTGTGATCAATAATGATCTCTAGTTCTTCTTTGGACATAAATTCATTCCTTAAAGAGGAAATTATCAAACTATTTTGCCCAATTACATGCTAATAAAACTGGTAAGTGAAATGAATTAATATTTACAAAAAAGATAACATTAACAGAAACAGAAGTTGAAAATTGAATTAAGCCCATTTTAGGAGAACTTTAACAAGGCATAATAAAGAAACTCCAGAATGAGTAACAATAAGATCAGATAGGGTGACAAGTTTCTATAGTCATGTGAAAAAATGCTTAAATCACTATTATTAGAGATATGCAAATTAAAACAACTCTGAGGTACCACCTCACATCTAACAGATTGGTTAAGATAACAAGAATAGATGGCACCTGGTTGGCCCAGTGGATAGAGCATCGGCCCTGAAGTCAGGTGGACCTGAGTTCAAATATGGCCTCAGACACTTAATACTACTTAGCTGTGTGACCCTGGGTAAGTCACTTAATCCCAATTGCCTCAGCAAAAAACAAAAATAAAAACAAAAAACAAATAAATAAAATAAAGATGACAAGAAGACATAATTATAAATGTTGGAGGTGATTGTTGGTAGAGCTGTGAAATGATCCCAACTGAATGTAATTTGGAACTTTCAAAGGGATATCAAATTGTGCTTACTCTTTGACTCAGCAGTGCCACTACTGGTTCTGTATCCCAAAGAAATTATAAAAGAGGGAAAAGGACCTACATCTGTAAAAATGTTTGTAGCAACTCTTTTTATAGCGGCAAAGAATTGGAAAATGATATGTGCCCATCAGTTGGAGAATGGCTGAATAAGTTATGGTATATGAAAATAATGCAATGTTATTATTCTATAAGAAATGATGAATAGGCGGATTTAATTTTTTATAATAATAGCTTTTTATTTTTCAAAATATATGCAAAGATAGTTCTCAAAGTTTCTCTCCCTTCCCACATCTGCCCTTCCCTAGACAGCAAGCAATCCAAGATAGGTAAAACATGTGCAATTCTTCTGAACATATTTCCACATTTATCATGCTGCACAAGAAAAACAGATAAAAAAAGGGGAACAAAGAGAAAGAAAAAGCCAGCAAACAGCAACAACAACAAAAAAGTGAAAATACTGTGTTGTGATCCACAGTCAGTTCCCATAGTCTTCTTTATGTATGCAGATGGCTCTCTCATCTCTCATCTCTCATCATCAGAAGTCTATTTGAATTGGCTTGAACCACCTTATTGTTGAAAAGAGTTAAGTCCATCACAGTTGATCATCACAGTATCTTGTTGCTGCTATATACAATGCTCTTAGTTCTGCTCACTTCACTTAACTTCAGCTCATGTAAGTCTCTTCAGGCTTTTCTGAAATCATCCTGCTGATCATTTCTTATACTAATATTCCTTTACATTCATATACTATAACTTATTCAGCCATTCCCCAATTGATGGGCATCCACTCAGTTTCCAGTTCCCTGCCTCTACAAAAAGGGCTGCTACGAACATTTTTGCACATGTGGGTCCTTTTTTCTCTTTTATGGTCTCTTTGATAAGCCCAGTAGAGACACGCATGGTTTGATAGCCCTTTGATCATAGTTTCAAATTGCTTTCCAGAATGATCAAATCACAACAATGGATTAGTGTCCCAGTTTTTCCATATCCTCTCCAATGTTTATCATTATCTTAGCCAATCTGAGAAGTCTGAAGTGGTACTTGAGAGTTGTTCTAATTTGCATTTCTCTAATCAATAGCGATTTAGAACATTTTTTTTTTTCATATCAGTAGAAATAGCTTTAATTTCCTCATCTGAAAATTGTCTTTTCATATTCTTTGACCATTTATCAATTAGAGAATTCTTGTATTCTTATAAATTTGAGTCAATTTTCTTTATATTTTAGAAATGAGGCCTTTATCAGAGCCCTTGGATATAAGATCCCCCCCTCCCAGTTTTCTGCTTCTCTTCTAATCTTGGGTGCATTGGTTTTGTTTGTACAAACCTTTTAATATAATCAAAATTATCCATTTTGCATTTTATAATGTTCTGTAGTTCTCCTTTGACCATAAATTCTTTCCTTTTCACAGATCTGAGAGACCGACTATCCCCTGTTTTCCTCATTTGCAGCACCCTTTATGTCTAAAGCATGAACCCATTTCGACCTTATCTTGGTGTAGGGTATTAGGTCAATGGGATAGCTTTGAACAGGCTGATTTTAATAAAACTTGAAAAGATTTACATGAATTGATGCTGAGTGAAGCAAGCACTTCCAAGAAAACATTATATCCAGCAACAACAAAATTGTGTGATGATCAATTGTAGTAGTCTTGGCTCTTCTCCGCAATTCAATGATCTAAGGCAATTCCAATAAATTTAGGATGGAAAATACCATCTTCATCCAGAGAGAGAATCATGGAGCCTGAATGTAGACAGAACAATAGTATTTTCACCTTTTTTTGCTTCTGTTTTTTCTTATGACTTATATGAAAATATGTAAAAAATGAATGTACATATTGTATAATTTGCTGTCTAGGGAAGGAGGTGGAGGGAAAGGAAGAAAAAAAATTGGAGCACAAGCTTTTTGCAAAGGTGAATGTTGAAAATTATGTTTGAAAATAAAATTTTAATTATAATAAAAATGAATGTACATGTGTAACTTGAAAAAATAAAATAATAAAAAAACAAAGTGGAGATGAAGAATTATCTATAATAGAGACATTTTCTAGTAATACCAGGTGTAACAAAAGAATGCCCATTATCATTGCTCTTATTTGATACAGTTGTAGGAATGCAAATTATTACAATAAAGTAAAAAAAGAAAATTGAAAAGCATATACAAAACAAAACAAAACAAAATTATTGCTTTTCACAGATAATTTATTTAGATAATACCTGAGAGCTAATGAAAAAAATCAATTGAAGTAATAATTTCATTTACTTAGTAATATATAAAATAGCTCACAAAATCACTGACCCTTTTGTTATATTATCATCAAAACCCAGCTAGATGAGATAGCAAAACAAATTCTATTAAAAATGACTACATGGGGCAGCTAGGTGCCGTAGCAATTAGAGCACCAGCCCTGAAATCAGGAGGATCTGAGTTAAACCTCCTAGCTGTGTGACCCTGGGTTATAGTCACTTAACCCCAATTGCCTCTGCCAAAAAAAATGACTAGAGAATACATAAAATACACGGGAATGCATTTACTAAGACAAAGCAGTTATATGAATGAACAATAAAACACTTTTTTGCTAAAATAATGACATACCTAAATAATTGGAGGAACATAATTTGATCATGGTTAGACCATGCCAATATCACAAGCATGACAGTATGTATCATCTAAATTAAAATTTTGATTTAATGCCATACCAATGAAACCACCAGAGAATTACTTTATAGAATTTATAACCATCCCCTAGTTATTGTAAGCCAGTCTAGCAAGGCATACAGAGGAAGTGAAAAGAAGTGCCATGTGTCAGGGAGTCAGAACATCATTGCCATCATAACTACCACCCTTCCTCAGATCTTAACTGCAGATATTCCAAGACCCTGGACCTAAGAGCCTTGGATATAGCAGATCCCTAAACCATTGGTCATATTTCCAGCCTGACTTATAAAAAATAGCACAATACCTGGCTCCTCAGCAGCCCCAACTACTAAAGATTCAGAAAATGGTATCTTCACCAAAGTTCTTGAAATTCCCAAAGGGTTCAATGTCAGAAATGAATCTAGTTTTATCAGTGGAAATAATATTCAAGAAGATTCACTATTATCTGCTTTGCCATTGTCCCCTAAGCAACATGGCTATAAATATTCTATATGTACAATTTTGTAGCAGCTATTTTTGTAGTGGTGAAGAATCAGAAATTAAGGGAGTATCCACCATTTGTGTAAGATAGGATTTAAAAAATTGGTTAAATGAATTATGGTATGCAAAGATAATAGAATATTATTGTACTCAAAGAAATGATGAAACAGATGCTTTCAGATAAACCTGGGCAGATTTGTATGAACTGATGCAGTGTGAAATGGATAGTGTCAAGGAAAATAAATTATGCTATAATATCAACATTGTAAAAATGAATAATTTAAAGGAAGTATATTAACAACCATGATTCCACAAGACCAATGATCAAGAATGTTGTTCCTGATTGATTTGATAGACTAATCCAGAATGAGATATACATTTTTTTAATGTGACCAGTGCAGAAATTTGGTTTGCTTGATAATGCTTATTTGTTGCAAGGATTTTCTTTTTCTTTTCAATGCGAATGGAGAAGTTGGGACTGAGAAAAAAATTTTTTTTAAATGAATAAATTTTTACATATGGGAACAAAGCCTTGGTCATCATCGGTTTTTTTTTTTTTAAACAAACTATGCCATCATTTTCTCTCAATGATCTTATCTGTATACATACATATATATATATATCTATATATATCTATATATATCTATATCTATATCTATATCTATATCTATATATATATATATATATATATATATATATATATATATTATTCAGGGATGCACCACAAGAAAGAAGGGAGAAGGAAAATTCCTATTAGGAGGAACAACCTAGACTGCATTCTTTAGTACCATTTGAATAATTCTGGAATGATAAATATGCCCAGATCTTCAAGGATGTACTAAACTACCACATACATGCCCAATGTTGAATTTTACAAGTTCAAAAAAGCTGGATGGTTCAAGAGCAGTTTTGTGTCAGGAGAAGGATCACTTTTAGCAACTGATTGTATTTGTCAGTTGGACCATCCCTAACAAGTTAGTGCTGTTGGCCCTGAAGGAAGCTGTCATTGCAAAATGGCAAGATTATCTGGATGAAGCTCTGTTTCAGGCATGAATTAACAAAACCTACTGACCTCAATTCTGACAAGTGCTAAGGTGAATGAATGCCATCAGCCAAAGATAGGCAGCTGCCCAGCTGGCCAACTATGAATTCAGTGAACCCAAGCTCTCAGGTCTGAAAGAGACTTCAGAGTAGAAATAATGCAAGTAAGAGCTGTCAGTTGGCAGAAAGGGAAGGTGGGCCTAAAACTCAATTAGGAAGAAGACTAAGCTGATTTTCTTTTCCTCCTAATAAGGGAAGAAGTTGTCAGAACTTAAGTGATTTGCAGAAATTCAGAACAAGATTACTATAGGGCCATTGTGAGAGAGCTAGATACAAGGGCTAGAGAGATTGATCATATTGACTAGCTTTTTAATGAGACATTTAATCTCTCTTGGCTTCAGGTTCCTCCTTTGTGACCTGTAAGATCCCTTGTAACTCTGAATCCTGAGATCTGAAGTATTTCTAGATTTGATGGTAGCCTATTTTCAGTCAGTCGATTAACAAGTATTTTATTAAGTGCGAGGCATTGTGTTAAGTATTGAGGATACAAGTACAAAGAATGAAATAATTGTTATTCATAAGGATTCATAATCTGACAGGCGAGTCTATAAGGAGAGAGAGACAGACAGACATATATAAACAGATGCATAGACAGAAAGATTGACTGATAGATACATTTATCTACAGAGCTATACATGTCTATTTATATATGTGTGTGTTCCTGTTAATATAGATCTCATATTACATATGAACATATACATCTATGTAGAATTAATACAATAATGTAACATGAGACAACTTTGAGCCATTCAGTCTGAGATGTCCAAACAATATGAGACAACTTTGAGACATTCAATCTGAGATGTCCAATAGGTGATTGGTCCAAAATAGAACTCATTAACTTTTCTCCAAAGCTCACCTTTCTTCTGGTCAAGGTATAATTATCTTCAAAGTCATTTCTTTGGTGTTCTTGACTCTCATTCACCCACCACACATCTAATCTTAATCAGCTGACAAGCCCTTTCTATTTTTATGACATCTTCCATATGCAGTCCCTTTTCTCTACTCATATGGCCAGCCCTCTTCACCTTTCACCTGGTCTCCTTCCCTCAACTGTTACTCTACCTCAATCCACTCCATTTATCTGCTCTTGTAGATCTAGTTTGACTTAGACCTGTTTTTGGGATTTAGCTTTTGGATTAAACACCCATAGACATTCATAGACTTTATAATTTTTCTAACTCATTAACAAAAATAAATTTCCTTAGTCATACCATGTAAAGGATATTTAGCAAAGATCCGGCCAGCTCCCTGCCTCTGCTTTTGCCATGATAGTTTTTGATGTTAAAGGCAGAGGTCCTGAATCCTTATTGACTTTTCAATGTATTGGCTTTCGTACTTAGGATATCAGGAAACTATCACAAAGATTCAAGCCTTTGTGCACTAAGCCAGTAATGTCTCAATAATTGTCTTCATATCTTTTAAGAAAAAAACTAGTTTAGCCTGCATGGTATAATGCTGACAAAGAGCCTAGTCTATCCTATGTGTCAGGGATATTAGTAAACACTGTTTTTTGCCACATTTACCAAAGTGATTTTCTTAAATTGAAGTCTAAAGATCTAACTCTTCTATTCAGTGAGTTATAATAGCTCTCTTACCACACTTGGGTCTAGCACTTAGAGAGCCTCACAATTTGGTCCCTTCTTACCTTTCCTGTCTTATGCACATTAGTCTACTCCATGAGTTCTGTGAACCAACAAAACACTTGTCATTACTCATACCACATTTCATCTCCCACAACCATGCCTTTGCATCAACATACCTTCTCTTCCTAATCACTTTTTAGAACCTATGGTTTTCTTTAAGACTCAGTTCAACTGATAAGTGAGTGTTTGCCTATCAGTTGGGAAATGGGTGAATAAGTTATGACATATGAATGCAATGGAATATTATTGTTCTATAAGAAAAAATCAGCAGGACAATTTCAGAAAGGCCTGGAGAGACTTACATGAACTGATGCTAAGTGAAGTGAGTAGAATCAAGAGAATGTTGTACATGGCAACAAGATTATACAATGATCAATTGTGATGGACTTGGCTCTTCTCAACAATGAAGTTGATATCATCAGGCCAATTCCAATAGACTGGTGATGGAGAGAGTTACCTGCATCCATAGAGAGGATTATAGGGACTGAATGTGGATCACAAAATAGTATTTTCACCTTTTTTGTTGTTGTTTGCTTGCTTTTCTCATTTTTATATGATTTTTTTCTTGTGTAGCATGATAAATGTTGAAATATGTTCAGAATTGCACATGTCCTTTTGGATTACTTGCTGTGGGTTAGGAAGGGAGAGAGAAAAATTTGGAACAAAAGGTTTTGCAAGGCTGAATGTTGAAAACTATCTTTGCATGTATTTTGAAAATAAAAATCTATTATTAATAAGACAAAGGAAAGAGAATGAAAAAAAATTCAGTTCAAACTCCACTTTCCTGATTTCAATTATGTGCATCATCCCCTGCTCAAGATTATTTTGCATCTCTTGCTCCATTTTGTTTATATCTCTATTTGTATCTTTTGTCTACCCCATTAACATGAAAGATCTTTGAGATCAGGGACCATTTTATTTTGGTTTTGGTTCCCTAGCACTTAGTGCAGGATCCAGCATGCAGAAAGCACTTAGTGAATAACTTGTTGATGATTGGATGTTTGGGTTGAAGGATACATTGGATAGAGTTGCAATTCTTTAGCACACCTCCTTCCATGCATGTCTTATAGAGATTCTCATGTTTATTCCTCATTAGCACTTTGTGCTCCTCCATAGTTAGTCTGGCTATCTACCCAATGTAGATTATCACCCTAGCTGCAGTTTTTAAATGTCATGTATCTTGAGGGCGTAGGACCATATGGATCAAACTAATTTTTGCCAGTTTTATAGTATCTTTATATGTTGATTTAGAAGGTATGCAATTTAAAAAGAATTTTCTTCAGAAGTATCAAACTTTAGCTAAATAATGAACTACTTAGAAAATTCAATTTGTTTCCTTCATCATTGTGACATCCCCTTTTTGGACCTCAGTTTCTTATCTATAACATAAAGGAGTTAGATTAAATGACATTTGCAGACAATGCTATCTCTGAGCCAATGATTTTTTCCCCTGTTATCACCACTTTCTACACCTGCTCTATCATATTTGTTTTAATATCTGGTTTTACTATATGACATTATTGATTCAAATAGAGTCATCTCCTGTCATGTTGCAGGCTATTTTCTAATATTGATCTTTCCCAACATAACTGCTAATTTGCTGGATATGGTCTAGAGCCATAACGATTACAGACTTTCAGGTTTTAAAGGAGACTTTCTCAGAAACTGTTTAGTCAAAATTCTACCTGACCAAATATTTTCTCTATGATATCCCCAACAATTGTCCATTCAACCTTCACTTGAAGATGTTGGCCAAGGAGGAACTGACTATTTTCACTAATTCCATTTTTGAAAAGTTCTACTTATTAACCAGAATTTATTAAGTGTTAGTTTCTATGTGTTAGGTATGGGGCTAAGTGTTTAGCGAATCAAAGAGAGACAAAACAAGTCCTTGTTCTTAAGGAGCCCACATTCTAATGAGAATTATTCAGAAGCCTTTCTCTCTTTTGGTCAAGTTTATGTTTGTCTTTGTGTAAGGTCTACTTGTTAGTCTACATTTTTCTCTGTGGGTTGCAGTAAAACACATCTAAACCCTCTTCCACATGATAATCTTTCAGAAAACAGAAGCAAAATAGTATCATACCCCTCCAAATTGTCTTTTTAGGTTAAACATCCTCCATGATTGTGAGAACTTTCCTCCTCCTATCCCCTTTCTTAAGTAAGACTCTTTCTTAAAATGTGACTGACCCACAATACTCCATATGTTTCTGTAGGACACTTTACAATTACAAGGCATTTTCATATACATCATCTATTGGATCCACTCAAAAATTCTTCAAATTGTTGGTTACTATATCTTATATGTGGACTACTGCACTTACATATAGAAAACTGACTAATGTGAGTATCTTATAGAAGGGTAAAAGAGCAAAGTAAAATGCACCCTATTTGACTCTAGTGACTTGACTAGGTGGTTGGACTGGGTTTTGATTGAATCAAAGAATCTGTATTTGTTGTAAATTGACCTACATTGCTCTTGGATTTATCAGAGCTTCATCCTATGTACTTTTTATAAAAGAGTGAAACTGCAATGCAGAATCAGAGAAGAGATTCTGAGCCTCTGGATTCAAGAGCTTGGAACAAGAATGGAGCAGAGGGTGGGCTAAGCTATAGAAAGAAGATTGCAAGGAGATTGGGGGTTCAAATTGCAATGTGGAGAGGAGGATCCAGGCTCAGGAAAGTCCCAAGAAAAGACTGACTCTTTCCCCAACTTCTCCTCTTGATATCTTTCACTCGATAGACATTATAATATAAGTTGTGTTTTTATTCCATGCATATAGCCAGTAAACTAAATTTTGCCTCAACTACAAAGAAGCCAAGGATTGGCTAGAAGATCAAAATGTAAGCTTAAGCAGAGAACCCTTCTCTGCCTTGCATTAGGAATTTTTACTCACTGGAGACTTAGAGCCATTCTGACTAAACTCAGAAGTTTTCATCTAAAATAACCTTTCTGAAAGAGAAGAGAAGGAAAACAAGTCGACAGTAAAAGTCATCATATTGCCCCCAGACTTAAAATGAGTTAATTCTATGTAATAGAATGTTACAAGAGAACACTCTTCTTTGAAGAGGTGAAATGACCAGGTGGTAAGAGTATATTATGGGTGGAGAATCTGTGGATTCAATAGGAAAAGTGATTTGCCCAAGGAAAAAGAACCAAAAGTTAAACTCAGACTTCCTGATTCCAATTCTAGGGAATTTCACTAAAGCAACACTGTTACCATATCTTTCCTTCTTTAAGCAATGTTACAATTTTATTTTATATTTTAAAATGAAATATTCCCTCCCATGTTTCTAATTAATTTTTTAAAAATTGCTCTAAAATAATAGCTGACATAAACAAGTAGCAATTTAAGGTTCATAAAAACCTTTCTATACATTATCATTTATTCCTCACAGTAACACCATGAGATAAGTGTTAATTATCATCATTCTCAATAGATGGAAAAAATTGAGAAAACTTAAGCAACTTGGCCAAAGTCACAGAGTTGGCAAGAGCTAAGACCAAACCTTGTCTTCTCACTTTAATTCTAGTATGCTTTTCCCCAAATCATATTAACAGTGGTTGCTCTCATTGTTTTCTTAATTTAGAGTTAGGGAATAAGGCTAAATTAAGGAAAGGAATCTTTTAAGAAATTATCTTTGTTCTCCTAGAACTACTTGATGGAGGGAAGTATTTGAATGTCTGTAGCCTGAGATTACTGGAGCTGTCCAAGAGCTAGATTTTAATAAAACTAATGAAGAAAGGAAGAAAGAAAAGGAGGAGGAGAAGGAGGTTTCCTCCTCCTCTCCCTCCTCTTCTTCTTCCTCCTCCTCCTCTTTCTTCTCTTACTCTTTCTACAAGGACAAAAGCAAATAAACAAAAACCATTTCTATTTTAATATGTGAAAGAACAAAAGGAAAAAATACACACACACATACAAACAGAAAGATGAAAATAGTATGCTTTGATCTGCATTTAGATCTCAGTTCTTTCTCTGAATGTAAATCACATTTTCCATCATGAGTCTTTTGGAATTATCTTGGATTATCGTATTGCTGATGAGCTAAATCTGATCATAGTTGCTCATGAGGAGAACATGGAGGAAAAGGAAGAGGAGGAGGAGGAGGAGGAGGAGAAAGAGGAAAAAAAGCATTTATATGGTGTTTTAAAGTTTGCATAGCACTCTACAAATATTATTTTATCTTCATAACAATCCTTGGAGGTAGGTGCTATTATTCTCCTCATTTTACAGATGAGGAAAATGAAATCGAATGAAAGAAAAGTGATTTGCCCAAGTTTATATAACTAGTTAGTGCCTGAGGCCCCAGTTTTTGAGTCTAGATCCAGAGCTCTATCTACTGTGACACTAATTTGCCTGTAGTACCTTAGTACTTTATTACAATAGTAGGAATAAATTTGTCCACTTAGCATACCTAACTCCATTTTAATTTAAGCATTCATTTTGTGATTGATTTATTTGGAGGAAATTGTTTTTTCCTTCAAATAGTTTTCAATAAGTGCTTATGTAGTATGATGTAGTAAATAATACATGTGTATTCTTAAGCAACTGATACACACATGTGGACTCTAGGATAATACAGATCACCAATGCAAATATAAACACCTTTATCAGTATATTTCAAATTTCCAAAAAATTTTTATGGTAAATAAATGAGAAACATTCATAGTTAGAATTATAAAAAGACTACAGAACATTTCATTCATCAACTTGTTCCTAGTGGATGAAGAGGACTGACTCCTCCACTTCCCATACCTGAAACTCAAGTAGCATGTGCATTGTAGAGAGCCAGGTTGATTGATGGAAACTTTCCAGCTGTCCACTTCAAGGGAAAAGTCTTGGTCTTCAGGAATAGAGTGAACCATTTGTCATGAGTCAGATATGAAAAAAACTTATTGGATCCTCTAAGACTCAAGTTGATGGCATATTCTCGGGGGGTATTGTTTATATGCTTTGATTAATAAAGCTTGATTATATATGAATCTTATTAGTGTTTTGATCCCATTGGTTAATTTCCTTGGAAAGGTTTGTTTCTAATTAGAAGACCATGTAGTAAGAGTTAAGACTTGAGTCAAGTCCTGGTGATAACCCTTACTAACCATAAGACATTGGAAATATCATGTATCCTCTTTGTTTTTCTGACTGTATAATCTTCCCAGATTCACTGTACTCACATGCAAAATTGATATCACTTTTCCTAGTACTTGATATTTCAATCTTTGCCTGTGCACAGATTATTCCCTTGCCACTTCTCTACTCATACCTACCTCTGCCAGAAATCCTTAACCCCTTTCAAAGGCTTATCACAACCCCTCAAAAAAATCCTTTGAATTATTTTGTATATATCAATCTGTGCAATAGATTGTATTATTATCCCCCCATTTTTTTTTAAAGGCAGCTCTTGAAGACAGGAATTGTTTGGATTTGTCTATGTATTCTCACATATTGTACACTGTGGTTGCTTCATGTTTTGTGGAATGAATTAATCTCTAAAATAAAATGATTGATTCTGGAGGGCAGTTGGGAACTGTGCCCAAAGGGCAATTAAATTCTGTATACTCTTAAATCCAGTAATACCACTACTGGAGTCTGTATGGAGTCTGTATCCCAAAGATCATTAAAAAGAGTAAACTATCTACATGTTCAAAAATGTTGGTCTTTTTTTTTATGGCAAAGAATTAAAAATTAAGAGGATGTCCATCAATTGGGGAATGGCTAAATTAGTTATGGTATATGAGTGTAATGGGATTCTGTTGTCTAATAAAAAATGATGAGTAGGCAGATTTGAGAAAAACTGAGGAAGTTTTTGGGAAAACTACATGAACTGATACTGAGTGAAGTGAGCAGAACTGGGAGAATATTGTACACAGCAACAGCAAGATTTTGTGATGATCAATTATGACAGACAGTTCTTGCCAGCAATACAACGATCAGGGACAATGCCAAAAGACTCATTGATAGAAAATGTGATTTACATGCAGAGAAAAAACTGACAGAATTTGAATGCAGATCAAAACATACTATTTCTACCTTTGTGTATATATGTCTGTGTTTTTTCCCTTTTGTTCTTTCACATGATTAACACAGAAATGGCTTTTTTATTTTTTTGTTTGTTTGCTTTTGTCCTTGTAGAGTCAGAACTTAGCACCTTATAAACTGTTCCTTACCCTGGAAGAGTTTATATTCTGAGGAAACATGTGTGTATACATGTGTGTATGCATGCACACATATCTACATAAAAACATATAGGTATGCACGTGTACAACTAAATATAGGGTAATTGGGGAGGGAAAAAATTAGAGAAGTCTCTTATATGAAGCAGTAATTGTGATCCTATAAGGTGGAGAGATTAAAAAAAAAACAACTACATTTCAAGCATGGAAGATAGCCTGGGCAAATGCCTGGAGATGGGAGATGAAATGGCTTGTGTGAAGGACAGCAAGGAAGCCATACAGCTTTACAGAACCATGCAATTTTAGTGCTAGAAGGTAGAAAGCAGCTAGTTCAAGGTCATTTTATCGATGAGGAAATTTGGATTTAGAGAGAAATTACTTGTGTCTCATTATGCATCTCACAAATAGCAGAGTTATTTGCCTCCTAGCCCTTTGTTCTTTTAACCTCCCTACTACTTAGTCACATAAAATTCCCTTTTCCCCCTTTAGAATGTTTAGGTCCTGCATCTGTGTCTTTATTTTAATGAGCATATTTTGACAGAGAAAAATGCTTCATTTGTGGGTAACCTTTATAAACTCTAAGCTAGAATTCAGGGCCTGTTCTATAGAGGATACTTGCCTCTAATAATAGTTATAAGAAGGATGTTATGCCAGAAATGCCCATTTAAATATGAGCACTGGAAAGAGAGGCAGTGGGGATTGATTAGTTAATATCTGCAAATCCTTTTAAGATGCTCAGATAAAAGGATGACATGAAAGGCTATTGTTCAGCTCAAGAGTCCTAAGTGGTTTTGATCACAGCTGCAGTAAGCAATCACCTCTTTTACCATCTTGAAGGCAAACATCCATTATTAAGAAGCTGTTGTTTTTAGTTATCAGTTTCTATTGGCAAGGACAGGAGGTAAATGAGAATGAGAGTGAGGATGAAGAGGATGAGGATGATGATAGCTAATCATGATATAGCATATTAAGGTTTGCAAAACCTTAATATGTTTCCTGACAACAATTCTGAGACACAAATAGAACAGATCTTATTACATCTCACTGTTATTGAGAAGGAACTGAGACTCAGAAAGGTTACATGATTTACTCAAAATCACAGAGCTAGTAAGTGGCAGAGGGAGGATTTGAACCCAGGTCTGCTAAACTCTGAGTCCTGTTATGTAAAAGTATGGTTTGAACTCAGAAAAAAGATAAAGCTGGAATCAGTGAGTTGAACAAAGGGATTAATGAATCAATAAAATGCTTAACACAGTGCCAACTATATAGCAGACTCAATAAAAATGCCTGCTCCTTTTCCTTTCTTCCCTTACAAATTAAAAAGTATTTATTAATCACTAGCTATGTGTCTGGGCACAGTAATAACTGCCCAGAATACAAATATAAAAGTGAAAACAGCTTTTGTCTTCATGGGGAGAGAAATATAGGGGGGAGAGAAGTAGCTTGGAAGGATTATTTATGGTCTGAAAAGTTGTTGGGATGTTAGGTTGATTGGAATGATGGTAGCCATGATGCCTTGCATATTCCTTTTTAGCTTTGACTGAACTGATTTCTCTGTTGCCTTTTTTTTTTTCCAAGTGATGAAAATTTCAGCTCTTGTTGTTTTTCTACTTCAGATACCTTTATTTCCCTGTCATGGCTTCATGGGCCAACTAGATGAAGGCAGAAGCTGTTTGCCAGGGTTGTAAGACTTTTGCTGTTCCCTCAGCTCTTCATTCTATCTCCCATCTCTGGACCTTTGCACAAGTTATATGACTGGAATATTACCTGTCCTCATTTCCTATGTTTGTGCCATCTGAACAGTTCATAAGATCTGGCTTTATTTATATTGTCACAAATTATTTATATTGTCACAAATTATATTCCTGGGTATGGTCATCTTCTTCAGAATGATGTGGAAACAAATAGATTTTTTTTCTTGAGCTAACTCATAGCTAACTCGAATTCATAAGGTAGCCCCCAAGGGTGGAAGTGTTGATTTCTTAAATCAGTTACTGCTGACATGCTCATGGAAGGAACCAAAAAACCAGCAAATATTTCTGCTGCCTTCACCATGAGACCCTCTTACTTTCTCCCTCACCCCAGAACAATATTGTAGAGAGAGGACTGGATGACAGATCTAAAAGAAAAAGGTCCCAAAGAGAAAAAAGTGTTTCTACTATGCTTCTAAAGCAGCAAGGGAGGAGGTTCATCTCCAAGTGTCTATCCCCCTCTAGATTTAGTTATCTCAATGCCATAGGCCCAGCTCCAGGGACTGAGAAACAAAACTGATAGCTCTCAACCATGAGAGGTGGCCCTTTCTGACAGAGCTCCCCCAAATTTGTAATTTCATTAAAAGTACTGGGGAGACTCACTTGATCATGGGTCTTCCTTCCAAACTTGTAAATGGAACTAGAAGCTAGTGAGCAACGGGAGGTGTTAATATCGCCACAAGACGTTTGTTGATGTTTTTATGAAAAGATATGAAACATAGGAACCAAGTCTCTTTATTTTAGCTAAATCAATTGATATAACTTAGTGTTTCTTTTATGAATGCATCAAGATATGTCACCTCTGCAGTCTTCATAAACCTCAAAGGGATCAAAAGGTAGGGTAAAAATTAAAATAACAAAAGCAAGTTGAAAAACCTAAATGCAAATACACAAGAATTCAAAGCCCATTCTCTAGTAATCCCTGGATCTGCACCAGGCTCTAATTAGTGTTTGGCCTCAATAAACTGGGTCATGGAAGAATCCAAAAGCTGCTGATTGAGAATGCAGATGATGCACTTGACACTGAAAAAAAAATACACTTGAGGAGTTATTGACAATAATTCACAATCAAGATGATTTTATTTTTTAAAGTAAATCCCATCTCAGGATTTTCATGTACCTCACCAGATGTGCCTACAAAGCATTTTGTGCCTGAACCTGTGATGCTAGTTATTTATGATATCTGTGCAGCAGCTGGCAAGACCAGGGGAAGGTTATGTTTAAGCTGAGTATTGATGGAAATCAGGGATTTCAAGAGGCTGAGGTGAGAGGTGCATTCAAGGCTGGAGGGAGAGCCTATGCAAAGGCATGGAGAAGAGCAAGGATGCCAGTTTGTCTAGACAGAAAAAAGCATGAAGGAGAGTCATGTATAATAAGCCTAGAAAGGTATGTGGAAGCAATGTAAAGGGTTTTCAATGTCAAAAATTGGAGTTTGTATTTGATCCTAGAAATAAAAGAGACCCACCGGGGTTTCTTTAGCAGTGGAATAATGTGGTAAAGTTGGTTCTTTAGAAAATATCACTTGAGAAACTAAAGGGAGTACAGTTTAGAGAGACTTAAGTTATGGAGGCCAGTGAAAAAACTATCACAATAGGCCAACACAAAAGTGTTGAAGATTTGAATTGGAGTGGTGGCCATGAGTGAAAAGAAAGGGATGCATGAAAAAGACGGCATGAACTCACAGTGACTTGGTAATTGAGCAGATATATGGGCTAATGTAGAGTTAGGAGTCAAGGAAGACCCTAACAAAGCCAAGCTGGAAGGATGGTGGTGTCCTCAAGGAAATAAGGAATTCTGAAAAAAGGATGTGTTAAGGGGGAAAGAGAATAACCTGTGTTTTGGACTGCCTACAGGATATCTGGTTCCAAACGTCCATTAGGCAGTTAGTGATTTGGAACTGGAGACTAGGGCTTCATGTTTAGATCTGGGAGTCATCTGTGAAAAGGCAGTAATTGAATCCATAATTGAACTGATGAGCTCAACAAGAGAAAATGTAGAGCAAAGATAAAGCTTTGACCTGCATCCACAGGCAGGAGACATTCTGAGACTAGTAATCTAACAAAGGAGACTGACCAGTATTCAGATAGGCAAGAGAACCAAGAGGAGTCAATGTCACAAAGTACAGAGAAGAGAGACTCTCCAGGAGAATAGTCTCCAGTACCAAATGCTGAAGGATTGGGTTGACAAAAGGCCACTGGAATTAGCAATAAAGATATCATTCATTATCCATTAAATCTGGAGGTAGTAGTGTTTGGTTGTATGATGGTGTGGATTCAGATTTCAAGGGATTAGGAAATGAGAGAAAGGAGAGGAGATGGAAGTTGATTATCAGGCTTATATACTTAAGTTCTAGAAGAGAAAATAATAAGGATTGGAGGGTAGAAGAAAGCCACCCAGGGGACAGCTGATTAATATAACACCTAGATCTACTGACATAGGGCAATGCCATGAACCTCTAGAGAGGACCATATGTAATAGGGAACAAGAAGAAACATGCTGATCCCCTTTCTCCCGGGGAGGAGTGGGGAGAATCAGTAAAGGGACACCTTATCTAAAGACAGAGCACAGATATGTAGTGTCTGTTCCAGAGGAAGCCAAGTTTCCCTGACTTCAAGAAGGAAAAAGTGTGACAAGAAGAGACTCAGGCTGAAATTTGCGAACTATAGGGTAGAATGGAGGAGGAATTCAGAGAGTGGGGGTGTTGTGTGTGTAAATGGAACTAAGTTGGATAAGAATCCTTTGCGTGGTTGTAGGATTAAAGGAAAGGAAGAAGGAAGGAATTAAAGAGAGGAAGGGAAGAAGGGAGAAGGGGTAAAAAAAGCAAGAAGAGACGAGAAGGGAAGAAGGAAAAGAGAGAGAGGAGAAGGACTGAGGGGGGAGGAGGAGGAGAGAAAGTGGGAAAGAAGGGGAAGAGATGAAGGCATGGGAAGGGGGGAAAGGGAAGAAAGGAAAAAGGAAATTGGAAAAGAGAGAAAAGGAGAAAGATGAAGGGTGAAGAGACATGAGAAGAGAAGGGAGGGAGGAAGCAGGCTCCTTGTCGGTGTCCGGAATGGTCATTTGCAGAGCAGCAGCGCCAAGCTCTCGGGAGAAGCTAATTGGGGACTTGCTTAGCAATCCTTCCTCCCTCTAACCCCGTCTCCCCTCCCTCCCTCTGAAGTTCTCCGGGCAGCATTTGCTTTTATCACCCAGTGAGCCCACAAGAGAAAAAAGCCGGGACTGAGCCGAGAGGGAGCAGAGGAGGCTCTCGCCGAGGCTGGCCACTGGGCTCGGCGCTGGCTCTGGCGGGGCGCGGAAGCGCAGTTTTTCCTCGGGATTGGGCTGCGGGGCAGCAGCTAGGAGCACACGCCGTCTCCTAGGGGCTGGGTCGGGGTGAGAGCCGGGGCTCTCGAGGCGGGAGGTGAGGGGTGGCTCGGCCGCAGGGCCCCCGCGGCCAGGGGGCAACGCGACTTTCCCGGCGTGGCTAGGTGCGCTCGGGGCAGAGGCATGGAGTGGGAACTCAACTTGCTGCTTTACCTGGCCCTCTTCTTCCTCCTGCTCTTCTTACTCTTCCTCCTGCTCTTCGCCGTCATCAAGCAGCTGAAGAACTCCATCGCGCACACCGCCGGGGTGCTGCAGCCGAGCCGCCTCTCGCTGCCCCGGGAGCCGTGGGGCTTCTGCCGCGAGCAAGCGGTGTGAGCCCGCGAGGCTGGGCGCGCGCCCCCGGCCCACTCGAGAGCCCAGTCCTCTTGCCCTCCGGCCCAGCCCAGCCTCCCCGTCCACTCCAGCTCCCGCTCAGGAAAGCCCTCGGGCTGTCTCCTACGGCCGCAGCCGGTCCCATTCTAGCTCCTTCCTGGGTAGAGCCCCAGCGCTTTGCCCCCAAGTCCGCTACGCCTCCGGCTCCCCCTCTGGCTCTAACTCTGATTCGTGCGGGTCTGGCCCAAGCCAGCTCCTGACCTGTGGCTCGGCGCCCCTCGGGAGCGCGGAGGCGCGGCTACTCCCACCTCCTCCTCGGCAATGGCCCGAGATCAGCTGGTCCAGGAGTTCCAGAAGGCAGGTTGGTGGCGGGATCGGGAGCGCGGGTTGGTGGTGGGAAGGAGCAGTCATGGCATCTCAGAGGACGGGGACAGTTGTGGGGTGGAGAGAGAGAGAGACCCCTGATTTGGACGGATAGATGGAGCAGTATTGCGTAAAGCTACTCCAGCTACTTTCATTCAATGAAGAATTCATTGCTTTAGAATGATTACTCAGGCAATCTTCCCCACTACCGAACAAAATAACTCTGCTGAAACAATCTAACTAAGTGGCTAGGGAAAAGCAAGGTCGGTGCTGGGGAATCATTAGCCATAATTGTCTTAATTCTTTCCTTGGAGTTGCTTAAAATTAGCATTAGGCCTCGTAGGAGATGAAGAAAATTTTTTGTTGAATGCACGGATTGAGCGAATGAACGAATGCCACGTTTGAAGGGTAAAGAAAGGATTAAAATGACCATTTCAAGTGTTGGTGGGCAGATCCTTTGGGGATCCTCCCCTTGGCATCCGATCCCTGAAATGGCTGTGGTGTCCTGACCTTTTCCTGCTTGCCTACCAAAGGTTCTGGGAGAACAAATCCACTATATTTTTGAAGCCAGGATAAAATCAGGAAGGGGTGCATTGGGTGTCTGTTATATAGGACTCCTTTGGGAATGGGAGAGTGTGGAAAAGGAAGATGAGAGGACTTTGGGATAGAAAACCTAGAAGAAGAAAAGAAACAGGAGCAGCCAGGCCTTCTCTAGCTGTGGAAACATCAGTGTTTTGGAAAAAATTCTTACAGCTCTGGAGAATTTGCAAAAGCCAATTTGCATCTTGCAAATAATAATGATATCTTGGCCTTCTAGAAATCACCTCTGTTTTTCTTTCTGTGCAATTGAACTTTGTTCCTCAAAGGGGTAATGAGGACAATACCAAAAAGCTTAACCTTTAAATTTCCTTAGTGAAATTCAACTTACTTGAGCAACTGAGTCCTTGGTCCTCCCAAAACTTTCTTTTACTCTGTCATCCCTCAAACTGGCCAGAATCATTAACAGGATGGCCATTTAAGTGTATCTCTCAAAGGACCAAACTGTTATCAATTTATTCGGTGAATGAACATATACTGAGAAAAATTTTTATTTCAAGATAAAATTATAGTATCCCCTTGTAGTTATTTGTATTTGAAATGCATTTGCACAGATAGGAGAAATTGTAGTAAATCATAGTAAAATAATAAAAAATATTTTAAAAATTCTTGCATCTATTAATGTGCCTGATCCTTCTACTAATTTCCTTGGGACTGGAGCTAGGGAGGCAAATGTAGTTTCTTAGTTGGTGAATGGGTGTACCAGAGACCTGCTTGGATTATCAAATCTAGTGGTATCAAACCCAAATAGAAATGGGGCCACAAAATCATGCAAAAGGTTCCCTGAAGGCAGCATGTTGATTTAGAGAACCACATATTAACATTAGCTATAGTCTATTATATTTTTATTTATTTTGTTAAATATTTCCCAATTACATTTTAATCTGGTGTGGTTGATACTTCTCATTAACTATACTTTTTTTTTTTTTTTTAAATAGATGAGCAATAGAAAACCCAGAAAAGAGGGAAAGGAATTCATTTGTCTAAGAAGACACAAATTGTAGCAGAACTGACATTTGAACCCAAGACTTCTTGCATAACAAAACTCACACTATCTCTATTCAGACATAATACCATTACAGTACGGTGAGTAGTCTAGTTTTTTTCCTGGGACCACAGAGCAAAAATGATTACTTAAATAACCTTGTGCAAGCTTCAGGATCTAATTAGTTAATGATTAAAAGAAATATGGAATGCAATTTTAGTATGTTTCTCTTTTTTTTGTGAACTGAGAGAGATAAATAGTTGTAAATGCATCATTTTGCTGAAACAGGAGAATTGGAAAATGTTAAGAAAAAAAAAAAAGGTTGCGATAGAATATTATCATCTTCTTCCCTCCAAAAACAAGAATAATGTTCTTAACTGAACAGATCATTCGGACAAAATTGGTACCTTGTCAGTCAAATTATCCTGTATGTTTAAAAAAAATTCATTTCTTCACACTGTGCATGTAAGTCTCTCTCTCTCTCTCTCTCTCTCTCTCTCTCTCTCTCTCTCTCTCTCTCTCTCTCTGTATGTGTGTGTTTGTACAGCTTCAGAAATAGGGGTGGGGTTTGGGTCCATTTGTCTGAGCAAAAATTTGGAAACAATCCCATTGTAAAAGTAGAAAACTTAAAAAATTCTCATTTCAGGAACAAAGAACCTAGTTAGAGGCATGAACAATAATCACATTTTCAGTTCAATCCAGTTTTATGAGATGCAGCAGGGTGTTGTGGGAATGCCATTAGCTAGCTGTGTGACCTTGGGAATTCATTTAACCTCTAGGTCTGTCTCCCCATCCTGTAAAATGAGAGGGTTGGACTTGTTGATGTCCAAAGATCTGTCTGCCTCTAAACAGCAATTGTATTCTGGTTCAGATACAAATGTGAAATGGAAAATTGAAGTAATTATTCATACAATTTTAGAGGAAAGTGAGCAAGACATATTTGTCTTGATTACATGGATACTTAAGGGGAATTTTAGACTACATTAATAATAATAACTGGGCTTTATGTAGGATTTTAAAGTTTACAAATCATTTAGCTTTCATTATTTCATTAAAGGAGGCTTTTCCAGGCATAGGTAATTAATAATCCCACTGGCTTAGGTAGACCACATTGAGTCTCTTCTTCAGATGTGAGTGCCATATTTTAGTAATTATTTGATAACTTAAAGAGTGTTAGGAGGAGGACAAAAAGGATGACAAGATCTCACCCCTCATTTGAGTAAGCTGGTCCTGTTTAGCCTGGAGAAGAGGAGATTTATGGGGTCACCACAGTGACCTTCAAGCATTTGAAAGGCTTTCAACTAAAGGAAAATCTAGATATGTTCCAGAAGAAAGAACTGGAAGCAGGAGGGTACACCAGATAAAGATCTTAACCCAGTAAGGAGAAATACTTTCTAGAAAGGACAGCTCCTCCAGAATGAAGTAGGCTGCCTTGGCAAGTGGTGAGCTCTCCCTCCAGAGGCTTCCAGCAAAGGTTGGGAAAAGACTAGTCAGGGATATTAGGGAATTTTTCTGTCTAGGTATGAATTAGTCTAAAACCTAGTCTCTTTGAACAGTATGGTGAAGCCTATGGACCTCTTATTGATAGAATATTTATGATTTAAATAAAATACATAAGATTCCAAAGAAAATCAGTTTTATTGAAACAGTTTAAAATATGTGTTTATAGATATTTAAATATATGGACATATAACATATATATATATGTATATTCATGAACCCCAGGTTAAGAATAATTGTTTTAGATAATCTCTTCTGACCTTTTGTAGCTCTGAGTTTCTGTGATTCAGTGATATCTCTTGGGGGATGCGTAGAGGAGGAGGATTGTCTGTTTCAGAGAAATACTTCCACTCTCCACTTTGAATTCAATTCAGCAGACATGTATGAAGAACCTACTATGTGAAAAGGCACTGTGCTAGGACCTGGTAGCACAAAGAAAAAAGCAAGAATCCCTATCCTCAGGGAGCTCTTGAAAGGATAGAGCAGGTCTACAGAGAGGCCAATGCAAAGAATTTACGGAGGGAGACACTAACAACTGGATAAGGATTAAGGATCTGGAAATATTTGCCAAAATAGACTTGGCCCTGATTGAATGGTTTATTGCAAACAAAGAAAAACCAGACCTTATTGACAAAGCCATCTAAGGGGAAAGTAGCAAAGATCCAGTTTTCATTCGCTATTTTCCTGGCATTGTATGATTAATAGGGACACTTAGCAATTAATTATTAGTGTAGAAGGAATTAGTTAATCACTTGTTTATTCATGATGAAGAGAAACATGAATTTTCCTCTTTTTAAATGACCAGAATATAGATCCTAATAACCATTGGCTCATTGCCCTTGGACACCTCTGGCTTTTACAACTGGGACCCTTTTGTCCCAACTTTTAAATACTGGAGGGATCAAAATTTTTTTTTTAAATAGGGAAGCTTGAGGTTGACTAGCTCAATGATTAATCATGGAGGTAACCACAGCCGGTCTTACTACAACTTTTAGTTCAAGAATTCATTGAACAAGTGTTTGCTAAGAGCCTACCATGTGCCAGGCACTGAATATTAAGGACCCTGCTGTCAAGCAATTTATGGTCTACTAGAGAGAAACATATACATAGAGAAATAATAATAGCTGGCATTTATATAATGCCTACTATGTTCCAGGCATTGTTCTAAACCCTTAAAAATATTATCTCATTTGATTATCACAATAATCTTGGAAGTTAGGTGCTATTTTAATCTCCATTTTGTAGTTGAAGAAATTGAAGCAAACAAAATTCAAGTGACTTGTGCAATCATACAGCTAGCAAGACTCTGGGTCTGGATTTGGTCTTCCTGACTCGGTACCTAGAGTTCTATCCACTGTACTACTTAGCTATCTCACCAAATATATGCAAATGCAAATATAGAGATAAATATAAAACATATCTCTAGTATTCAAGGGCGAGGAAGAGAAAAGGGGATTTTCTTTCTTGTTCCCTTGTGACTTAGTCCAAGGAAAATTTTTTTTTGTCACTAAGCCCATGACTATATATGTAACTCTGGTATCTAATATAGGATCTACCCATGACGTTGGGATTTAGACAAGAGTCCTTAGAAACCACCTAGTCCAACTCCTTCATTTTTATAATTGAGGAAATAGAGGCCCAGAGATAGAAAGTGATTTCTTTGACATCATACTGGATAGTAAGTGATAAAGCTGGGATTGGGGCAGAGATTGCTACTTTGTCATGTTGTCATGAATAGAGCTCTGCCAACTAATGATGTGTCATTTGACCTTCTATTAGAGTGGTCTGTCCTGCTCCTGCTTGAGTAACTACACTAACTCTGCGCCTTATTTTGGGTCTTTTCCTTTGCTGACTTTCTTTCCTATTGTAGATTGACTCCTGGATTGGGAACCTTCTTTCAGCCTCGTTTCCTTTCACCTTGGTTGTCCATATTACCAAATTCCAGTGGCTGGTCTTCACTTTACTCTATAGATCTGCCTGAATTCCTGGTCACCAATTTTCTGGGTCCTATCTCACTGCCATGGAACCTCACTTGGAACCATGATTCATGAAAGCACAGAATCATTTTGAAGATGGAGACTACCTTAAAATAGATATTTATTGTAAACTTATAATTGTATGTGTATGCATGTGTACTTTATGAAATAAAAGGTTTTCTCTATAGTCTGGGAGCCAAGTTAAATCATCTAAACAACAAGGGATGGCCTATAATTCCCCAGCTGTTGTTCTATATTACTGAGCTTTCTAAATTTCAGCTTAATTTCAGCTTAACCAAGTCCCATGAGGATACTTTTGCTTTACTATCATTTCCTGAGTTGTCTATGCAGTTAATCTACAGTTGTTACTCTCAGGAAGGCCAGCATTTCAAGTTGATGTCACACTCACACCTGCAACATCCAATATGTCACATAAAGTTGATGCTGATGTTTGACTTTAATTTTAGGGCACAGCTGTAAGGGCAGAGCTGCTTTCCCCCTGATGTTTTTCCCATAAAAAAGAATTGAGTTTTCAGTGCATTTGGTTAGGATTCAAAAGCATATTGGCAGGTGAGAATATTGGGCTGGATGGGACAAGGTGAATTTTAATAGGGAAAGTACACAATCTAACACTGTATTCCAGAAATCAGCTTGATAAGCCCATCATTGGGGAGCAGTTTCTCTGGAAAAGATCTGGATTTTGGAAAGTTTTCTGTAGAATTCTACAAATTAACATGGAATCTAAAAAAGCTGACAGGATCTTGGGCTTCATTGGGAGGCATAGTTCCATGAAGAAGATGAGACTCCCTCTGTTTTTTTTTTTTGTTTGTTTGTTTGTTTTTTTTTTTTTTTGCTCTGCTCATTCCACATCTAGAGTCCAGTTATTCCTTCCACGTCGTGACTTTCCCCTTTGAGGTTTTGATATATTATGGGTCAGCATAAGAAATTAAATGGGAATTTTTTGGGAGTTTTGTGGAAATTGAAGATGACATAAAACTTATGATCAAATACTTAGCCCAAATTTTACCATAAGGTACTATTTATCATTAAGGTACCATAAAATAAAAAGGAAAAATTCAGACTTCTCCTCTGGTACAAAAGGAAGGTGAAAAAATTTTACACAGATGTTCCAGATCTCAGGGACACCATGCTCTTAACTCCTTGGATGTGGAAAGAATAATTTTTTCCCTTGCCCCCCTGAACCTCTATCCCAGTATTAAACTTATGGGCCCCACTTACATCACACAGGACTCCCTTTTTAGTACCCCTCCCCCCCCTTTAAATCCTTTTCTTGTACCCTCCCCTTATTACTCTTTACCAAAGGAAAGTCAGGAATTATATGAGCAAAATTACAAAACACTTGCCATAAAAATAAAGTCAGATTTAAATAATTGGAAAGACATTAAGTGCTCTTGGATAAGCCGAGCGAATATAATAAAGATGACAATACTCCCTAAACTAATCTATTTATTTAGTGCTATACCAATCAGACTCCCAAGAAACTATTTTAATGATCTAGGAAAAAATAACAAAATTCATATGGAAGAACAAAAGGTGGAAAATTTCAAGGGAATTAATGAAAAAAAAATCAAATGAAGGTGGCCTAGCTGTACCTATATTATAAAGTAGCAGTCACCAAAACCATTTGGTATTGGCTAAGAAATAGTTTAGTTGATAAGTGGAATAGGTTAGGTTCACAGGGCAAGATAGTGAATAAAAATAGCAATCTAGTGTTTGACAAACCCAAAGATCCCAACTTTTGGGATAAGAATTCATTATTTGACAAAAACTGCTGGGAAAACTGGAAATTAGTATGGCAGAAACTAGGCATGGACCCACATTTAACACCACATACTAAGATAAGATCAAAATGGGTCCAAGATTTAGTCATAAAGAACGAGATCATAAATAAATTAGAGGAACATAGGATAGTTTACCTCTCAGACTTGTGGAGGAGGAAAGAATTTGTGTCCAAAGGAGAACTAGAGGTCATTATTGATCACAAAATAGAAAATTTTGATTACATCAATTAAAAAGTTTTTGCACAAACAAAACTAATACAAACAAGATTAGAAGGGAAGTAACAAATTGGGAAAACATTTTTACAGTTAAAGGTTCTGATAAAGGCCTCATCTCCAAAATATACAGAGAATTGACTAATTTATAAGAAATCAAGCCATTCTCCAATTGATAAATGGTCAAAGGATATGAACAGACAAATTTCAGATGAAATTAAAACTATTTCCACTCATATGAAAGACTGTTCCAAATCACTACTGATCAGAGAAATGCAAATTAAGACAACTCTGAGATATCACTACACAACTGTCAGATTGGCTAAGATGACAGGAAAAAAAAAAACTATTGGGCTTATATCCCAAAGAAATACTAAAGAACAGAAAGGGATCTGTATGTCAAAATGTTTGTGGCAGCCCTTTTTGTAGTGGCTAGAAACTGGAAAATGAATGGATGCCCACCAACTGGAGAATGGTTGGGTAAATTATGGTATATGAATGTTATGGATTATTGCTCTGTAAGAAATGACCAGCAGGAGGAATACAGAGAGGCTTGGAGAGATTTACATCAACAGATGCTGAGTGAAATGAGCAGAACCAGGAGATCATTGTACACTTCAACAATACTCTATGAGGATGTATTCTGATGGAAGTGGAAATCTTCAACAAAGAGAAGATCTAACTCAGATCCAATTGATATGATGGACAGAATCAGCTATACCCAGAGAAGGAACACTAGGAAATAAGGTGATAACTGGGAGGAATTAATAATTGTTCACAAAGATGATCTAGGTTAGCAAGGATTCCTTTAATCTTACAACAAGGTGTTAACTCAGTGGAATTAAGGTAATAATTCTCTAGTTTACATGTCCTTAGTACTTAATACAGTTCTACAAGATACACACCTTAATGATATATTTTGAATAGAGTATATAAAATGGGACAAACTCAGCCAGAGACATTCATTCCATCTCTCACCTTTGTGGTGGCTGGAGGCTGGAACACAAGCCCTTGGACTCAGAGAGATAGATTCATTCCATCCCTCACCATTGTGGTGGCTGGAGGCTGGAGCCTGGAGCACAAGTTCTCCGGCCTATAAGAAAGAGACTGTGGTGGTCATTCTCCTACTTCCTCAACAGAAACCAAGACCCATTTCAGAGGCCCTCCAGAATGCAGTTCCTGGCCCAGGAAATGAACAGACTAGGGAAAAACAGAGGACTGGAGGCTGTAGCACAATTTCTTCAATTGAGACTGACTTCAAGAACGACACCGTGGAGGTCATCTTCCTATTTCCTCCACAGAAAGCAAAAACCAGTCTTGAAGACCTACAAAAAGCTGGCCTGGGCCCCAGGCAAGGAAATGCACTGTGAAGGAGACAATCAAGATTTGGGAATTTCATCACCTGGCTATTCTCCTGGGAATTGCTGTGCTCAAAGGAAGATTAACAAAATGGACATAGATGCCCCTTTGAGAGCAATTATTAGCCAGAAACTGATAAAAACTGGTGAAGGAGAACCACTTCAAGAGTGGCTAAGAGCTAAATTAATCGAATGTGGTTGGAAAGATCAAATAAAAGCTCTTTGTCAAGATGTGATTAAAGAAAAAGGGGTAGGACACATTATTGTTGCCCACTTGGCAGCAGAAATCGCTCCCAAAGGCAGAGGGCTTGTACCCCACAGTGTGAAGGAGGAACTTGTACAAAGAATAAGAACTTTCCTTGGTCAGCATGCCAGCCTTTAAGTTGGGCTAAACATTACCACCATGTGCTTTGATTTCTGAGATCCATTAAGGCCAGACATGCCATATGTTTGGGGTGCATTTTCTAAATTGGTCCCGTTTTGTATGATGAAATTGCCAAGTTTTGGTAATAACCTGTTTGTTGTATTGATTTTTTTTTTCTGGAAGAGTACTGTGATAATAAAAATAAAGTTTAAATGTTTGAAAATTACATATTTCTACTGTTTCATTCTATGTTTTGAATTTTCAATGTTTAACATTGATTTTAAATATTATCATCTTTCTCCAAGTGTTCTGGCCCATTACAAGAGGGCATTGTGTGAAGCACTGTTCCCCTCTCCCACTGTCCCTGTCCCCCCAAAACTCCCATTTAATAAGGAAGACTATATGTAAATAAGTACACACACAGAAGGTATATAGAAAAATCTTCCCAAGGGAGAGGGCAATTAGGCATAGAGAAAATTTAGAACTCCACATTTAAAAAATTGAAAGTTAAAATGTTCGTATATAACTGAGAAAAGAAATAAAACAACATATATAGACTAGAGAAAGTGTTATGGGCCAGAACTCCGAACATGAAATGAGGATTCTTACAAGGTGCTAACTCAGTGGAATTGATGAGAAATGCTTATCTAGTTTAGCATGGTCATTAAGACTTCTCTAAGTTCAGTAGGATTGATTTAATCTTACAACAAAAAAATGGTTTCCTAGTGATATAATGATGAGTTATATACTCAGTGTAGAGCCTCGGGGTGCCTGCCTGTCCTCCCGCTCCCCCCCACTGAGAACAAGGGGGGTCTGAAAGGCTCTCTGGAAAGCTAAGAGGGCCCCAGGCAAAGAAACTAGACTGTGAAGGAAATCAGAAAGGATTTGCACTTGGCCACCTGGCTATTCTTGTGGTGATTACCAAACAGAAAGGAAAACTGCTCCAGGACTTCCAGAAAACCAAACAAGAACTTTACATTTTTGCTGCCCAACATGGGGCTAAGGTACCTACATCTGTGACCCAGAAATTAGGGTGAGGACAAATATAGAGATTTTTCTATATACCGCGTGTGTGTGTGTGTGTGTGTGTGTGTGTGTGTGTGTGTGATTGTACTTATTTACATATAGTTCTCCTTAGTAAATGGGGCTTTTGGGGGGATAAAAAGGTGTTTTCATCTTTCTTGGTATCCTCAATGTTTTACATAGCACTCTCTTGCTTGGAATCTTGAGTAACCTTGGGGATGAATCAAAAGATCAAATCTCATTACCCTGGAGAGTCAGTCAAAGAACTATTGTCTTCTCTAGGATGAACAACATTAGGAGATCTATTGACAATCAATGAGTCTTCCCTGGGTATCCTGAGCATATATATATATAAAAAAAAGCATGAATATTGCTATCCTTGGGATGGCAGGAAAACTAGTCCTAGATCCAAAAGTATATCATTCAATGTAAATGTTTAATAACTGATTATTGGGTAACCAAGAATTTAGAGTGATGTCTGAGGGCTTTCTCTATTCTATATATGTTTTTCTTCCTTTTCTTATGATGAGAGAAAGGAAAGGGGGAACCCCGTTTGCCGGCGCAAAGATAGTAAGATAATCCCATGAGGCGCAGTGTCCTCTGTAAATGAATTTACAGGCCCAAAAACCTAGATTGATAAATAAAAGGTTTATTGTAGAAATTTGGAAGTAAAGTTCAGTTAGAAAGATGCCAGGGCCAAAGGTGACCACTGGGTGGGCAGGAACCCTTATATGGCCAGAAGGATACCATGTGTTGGGGGGGAGGGCTCCTGCAAAGAGAGCGCTCCAGCTGGGATCTTTTATACCTAGAAGATGGTGGGCGGTACCCTCCAAGTTCTTGGCGGGCTTTTCAGATAGCTCAGATCTGGTGGGGGCTGGGGGAAGCTGAGCTGATAGTGGGGGCTGCGCCCGGATATTCAAAAGGGTGCTTTTGACCAGGATGTGTGAATCAAGGTCAGCCATGGGGGTTGGGCAGTCAGAGAGGAATCTTAAAGGGAACCCCTATCAGTATGACGCGTGGAAATCTCTACATCTCTGATGGAGTTGATCTCCTCTTACTGGACTGTGAATGAGTGCCATTGGCTTGTGCCCTAGGAAAGGGCTAGCTTATTTTTCTCTACTCCTGGTGCCTAATATACTCAGGGGCTGCTCCACAAATGTTGAGTGAATGAAAGAATTGAATGATTGAATGGGATGTAATGGAAGCAGCCTGAGGGGATCCCCCCATCAGTTCTTGCTCTTCATCCCAGGTCTCACCTTCTAAAGCCAAATGCTCCAATTTACCCCTGGGCTGGAGGTCCCATCGTTGCCAGCCTGTGCCAGTCTGAAATGCCCTTGCCCTCCTGATGCTGTCCCACAGTGCCTCAACAAGCAGAAGCTGGTGATCGTAGACCCCACTGGTGCAGACACAGTCTCAGATGGGCCCTAGCCTTTCGTTGTGCTTTTATAAACACACATCTGGATTTTTATTTATCTAAGTGCGGACAACATAAAGGAAAGTGTGGAGAGCTTGGGCAGGCCCCAGGATCACTACGGAAATACGTGGAACGTCCGACGGGTGAGACCGTTATATCTCACACTCTTGTTGAGGATCCACAAACAATGTGTTTGACCTTGAACAAATTTCTCTTCTCCTCCTCAGCTCCCTCCTCTATTCCATAACAGAGCTGAATTACCTGAACACAAAGATCCTCTGATAATGGGACCCCAAACAACAGCATCTGGGCAGTGAGAGAACTCGGCCCAACTAGTCCAGCTGCTCATCCCAGGCGGGAGGTCACTCAAACAGGCAGCACTTAGTGTTGGATGCCCCAGCAATTGATTCTTTCTGTTAAATATGAATGTGGCTGCTGCTCCCAAGCTACTCTGAGCTCTTCAATATTTAGCTGTCTTAAAGGAAACCTGGCAGGTTTGCTAGGTTCCCAAATTCCAGTGGGAATTTAAAATTTTCTTCCTGTCTCTATCTGATTCTGTCTGTCTGTCTCTCTTTCTCTCTCTTTTCCTCTCTATTTTTCTCTCTCCTTCTCTCTCTCCTCCCTTTTTCTCCTTTCTTTAATCTCTCTCCCCTCTCTCTCTCTCTCTCCTCTCTCTTTCCTTCTCTCTCCTTTCTCTCTTTCTCTCTTCACATGGCTCTTATTCTATGTCTCTATCTCTCTTGATTTTTCTCTTTTTGTCTCTGTCTGTCCATCTCTTTCTTTCTCTGTCTCTTTGTCTTTGTCCATTTTTGTCTAGCTCTGTCTCTCAAGTTTTGTTATCTATCTCACTATATCTCTCTGTCTTTCTCTGTCTCTCTGTTCCCTGCCTTACCTCCACCCCCAACTGTGGATCCCGGTTGATCCTCAGACATCTGTGGGTTCAAGAGGGCAGTATTCAAGCTACCAATGTGGTAGCAACATCCTGCATGACAGGGATGCTAGAGAAGACCCATATCAGAAGTAAGACCACTTAGCTGGCCTAAGTAGGCTGGGGCAGACTCAGCCATCTGGCAGCTAGGAGCCTAGAGCTGCTGCAAGGTCTGGGAGTAAGGAACTTTCTTTTGACTTGTCCACCAAAAGCAGGATAACAGGGAAATGGTTTTCCTCCTTTTCTCACGAGGCTTTATTAGGGGACACTACACTTCTCTCACAAAAAGCAGAAATGAGACATGCATTTATGGACATTGCCAATGTGGCCATTTGTTTGGCTAGACTATGTGTATTTGTCTGCAGGACTTTATTTTTATTTTATTGTTGTTCAGATAAGGGAATAGGATATGGGAGCAAAAATAATTTCTTTTAGAAGTAAGTTAAATTTTTAAGCATTGCTCTTTGATCACAAGAATAACAGATAAAGAAGAAATATGAACACAGATTTTTTTTAAGAATGGTTGAATTCAGTCATAGAAGAAGAGTTTGAATGCTATATTTCCATTTTGTTTTCTAAATGTAATATATGTATGTGTACACATACATGTACATTTAAATATATGTGCATATGCACACGTGCACATGCAAATATCACATTTGTTATGCTAGATAGTAAATATAGACATGTATCTGTTATAACTGCACATATGTGCATACATTTATTTTTACATATGTGTGTAGATCTATACACACACATTTATGCACACATGCACATTTATATGACTAGATAATTATAATCCACTGAAGTGAAGGGAAATTGGGAAAAATATTAGTGGGATAGATGGGAATGATTCGTGACCAGAAAGGTATGGATTAATGTTGGGAATGGACTCATAGCTTTGAATTTAATAGAATTCAGACTGAAACACTGAGAAGAAAAATTCAGATTGGATTTATGTATACAGAGAAATGCAGCACCTAGATGGGAAAGACCCTAAATGTTTTCTGGGACAAGAAGGGAGCTTGGGCACCCTGAACTCAGGGCACCATCTGGTGGCTAAGTCAGAGATTGTACCTTAAATTGTTACTCCAATCTCCACCCATCTCAGAGAATAGTGTTCTCCTCCAGTCATTACAAGTGATTCCTCTTTTGTAAAAACACATAACTGGTTTCAAAACTTTATTTTCTATTTTCATAATCCAAATGCAACTTTAAAAAATTCAGATAAAGACCACAAGTATGAGTTCATAATTTCTCTACGTCATGTCTGTATTACACTCCTGGATAATATTTTCGAAACAATTTATGGCTTTTGAAGGAAGCACTGTGAAAAAACACACACTCATCTCTGCCTTAACTTCTAAATTAGTCCTTTTTTGGTATGATGAATTTTCCAAACTTTGTTAATAAATAACCTATGTTGGATCCATTTTTTTCTTGGAGGTCATTTTAATAATGAAAAATAATAAAAATTTAAAAATAGAAAATTTAATAATTATTAAAATGATAAAACAATAATAATTTTAATAATAAAATTATAATATAAAATTATAGATAATAATAATAATAATAAATAAGACCCATGCCAGAGGCCCTCCAGAAAAGGGGCCCAGACCCAGGACTGGAACAGCCTCGGGGAAGACAGAGGACAGGAAGCTGGAGAAGAAGCTCTGGGACTGAGACATACTTCAAGAAAGAGACTGTGGAGGTCATCCTCCTACTTCCTCCACAGAAACCAAGACCCATTGCAGAGGCCCTTCACAAAGGGGGCCCAGGCCCAGGACCAGGAATGGAACAGACTCTGGGAAGACAGAGGACTGAAAGCTGAAGTACAAACTCTTGCACAGAGACAGGTTTCAAGAAAGAGACCCTGGAGGTCCTCCTCCTCCTTCCTCCACAGAAAGCAAGACCCATGCCACAGGATCTCCAGGCAAGGAAACACACTGGGGAGGAGACAATAGACATTTTGGGACTGCATCACCTGCCTGTTCTCCTGGGGATAGCTCTGATGAAACCAAGAATAACAAAATGAACACAGAGGCACAGATGAAAGCAATTCTTAACCAGAAACTGATAGAAACTGGTGAACGAGAACGACTTCAATAGTGTACCTTTTGAATCATAAAATATAAGCTCCCCAAAGGATAGGGGCTATTTTCTTTATTTTGATGCTCAGCAGCCTTGCACGGTTTGAGTACTCTCTCACCAACTTTCCAACTCCTTTTTATGTTTTGTCTTTACCTATTAGGATATAAACTACTTGTAGATGAAAGGACCACCTTGTTTTCTTGGTTTTGTATACCAAGCACTTAGTACATAGTAAGTGTATAATAAATGCTTTTTCTTTTTCCTTCCTTCTATCTCTCTTTCTTCTTTCTTTTGTTCTTTCTAATTTTTCCATCCATCCATCCATCCATCCATCCATCCATCCATC
The DNA here is from genome assembly GCF_048593235.1 of Sminthopsis crassicaudata. Taxonomy (NCBI): domain Eukaryota; kingdom Metazoa; phylum Chordata; class Mammalia; order Dasyuromorphia; family Dasyuridae; genus Sminthopsis; species Sminthopsis crassicaudata. The sequence continues at coordinate 173,842,284 of NC_133622.1, forward strand.
CATCCATCCATCCATCCATCCATTTATCACCTGTCTTTCTTTCTTCCTATCCGATCCATCTTCCTTTCTATCCATCTTTCTTCCTCTCTTCTTCCCTCCTTCCCTCTCTCCCTCCTCCCTCCTTTTCTTCCCTCTCTCTCTCCTTCCTTCCTTCCTTCCTTCCTTCCTTCCTTCCTTCCTTCCTTCCTTCCTTCCTTCCTTCCTTCCTTCCTTCCTTCCTTCCTTCCTTCCTTCCTTCCTTCCTTTTCTTTCTTCCCTCCCTCCCTCCCTCCCTCCCTTCCTTCCTTCCTTCCTTCCTTCCTTCCTTCCTTCCTTCCTTCCTTCCTTCCTTCCTTCCTTCCTTCCTTCCTTCCTTCCTTCCTTCCTTCCTTCCTTCCTTCCTTCCTTCCTCTCCTTCCTTCCTTCCTTCCTTCCTCTTTCTTTCTCTTCCTTCCTTCCTTCCTTTTTCTTTCTTTCTTTCTTTCTTTCTTTCTTTCTTTCTTTCTTTCTTTCTTTCTTTCTTTCTTTCTTTCTTTCTTTCTTTCTTTCTTTCTTTCTTTCTTTCTTTCTTTCTTTCTTTCTTTCTTTCTTTCTTTCTTTCTTTCTTTCTTTCTTTCTTTCTTTCTTTCTTCCTTCCTTCCTTCCTTCCTTCCTTCCTTCCTTCCTTCCTTCCTTCCTTCCTTCCTTCCTTTCTTTCTTCCTTTAATGGCATGAAGTTGAAGGACACAATTAAGCAACAATCTGATTAAATTAAGCCTTTGTGACAAGAATATAATCTCCTCAAAGGCAGGGATTTCTTCATATTTCCTTTGTATCCTACTGGTTGATTGCTCCAAGCTATGAGTCATTTTACTTCCCTATGGTCCCTCTCATGCTAGACCAAAGCGCTCTGTGGAAACAGTCTCCTTTGAATGTTGTCTTTCCCTATTTGATGTAACCTCATTGAGGGTAGGGATTTTCTTTGCATTTGTATTTGTATCCTTGTACTCATTACATGGTATTGTTGTTGTATTGTTATTCACAATGGTTTTCTTCCTTAGTACATAGCATGAAGGGGAAGATTCCATTCCTCAGGTGGACCTTAGCTACACTAATATAGAAATGATGGAGATAAATGTGAATCCAATCTAACCAACAAGCATTGTGTGTGTGTGTGTGTGTGTGTGTGTGTGTGTGTGTGTGTGTGTGCATAACATACAAAGGCTTTTTTGTCTCTGTACTCAAGGAATTGATACTCTTTGGAGAGAATACATGCAATATGTTCCCAAATAAGAATATACAAGAAGAAGGAAAAGGAACGAATCATTTATGAAGCACATACTATGTGCAGTCACTGTACAAAGCACTTTACAAATATTCTTTCATGTGATCCTCACACCAACCCTGGGAGATAGGTACTATTATTATCTCCATTTCACATTTGAGCAAACTGAGGTAAACAAAGGTTAAATAGTTTGCCTGGATCACAAGACTTATGAGTGTCTGGGGCATTTAGGTGTTGTAATGGCCTGGTCTGGAGTAAGCAAGACATATTCTTGGGTTCAAATCTGGATTCAGATACTTATTAATTGGGTGACCTGGATAAATCCCTTAAGCCTGTTTGCCTCAGTTTCCTTAATCTGTAAAATGAGCTGGAGAAGGAGACAGCAAATCACTCCAGTATCTTTATCCAGAAAATCCCAAAGGGGATTGACATGACTGAAACAACTGAAAAACAACATTCATGACTTCAGACCCAGGGCTCCATCCACTGTACCATATAGCATCCATATACATGATAATTGGAGGAGATGAATCATTTATTGAGGAAATAAGCTTCTATCACTATTTGTTGAAATAGAGAAGCAAGACCAGAGTTGCATTCCAGATTCTGTTCCTTGTGGGGAAAAAGGTGGCATTCTTCCAAGAATATAAATTGCAAAGGGTGGAGGATTCCTCATCCAGAGCTCCCTAGCTCTGTGGAAATCCCTAAATGGATTTCCTAAACCCTAAAGAAGCTCAGATGTCATCTCCCTTCCCGTCTTTTCTCTTCCCTCATTAATTGTCGATGTTATTGTTGTTTCCTCATTTCCCGTCCTGTCCAATTCTTTGTGACTTCCATTTAGGGTTTTCTTGGCAGAAATACTCTAGTTCGTTTCACAGATCAGGAAATTGAGGCAAATAAGCTAAGTGACATTCAAGGTCACAGAGCTAGTAAGTGTTTGAGGACATTCTATCCACTGTGCCATCTAGCTGCCCCCATTATTAGTTGCTTTTCCTCAATTAACCTTGTTTTCATATTCTTTCATTCCCTCTTAATACAAGTACTTGACTTCTGGGATTATCTCTGATTTATCCTATGTATATATCCATTGTACATAGCTGTTTGTATAGTATCTACTATCATTAGATTGTAAACTATCTGAGGGCAGAGGACATTGTCTTTTGGTTTTATTTGTACCCCTAGTTAACAGAAAAGTACCCCGAACATACCAAAGGTGCTTAACAATGCTTGATGGATCAAATTCTGCACATATTAATATTCGTATTAATGTGAAGTTATATTAATATGCCAGATGAAATCTATCCATTGTTAATTTACTAGGAAATAAATAAAGGCTTGGTTGGTTCAACATGCTTATTCTCTTTGAATCTAGACAAGGTATTAATGGTTTTGATTGCCTCTTATTCAAAGATTTTTGAAATGAGGAGTTTGCAATCAATGTGAATACTAATAGGAGTCAAATGTGGGCTAATCTTTGATTTATTATAATTCTGATATCCAGGAAATATGAATTAAAAATTCAAGATAAATTGCTTTTCTGCATCAACTCTCCATAATTGCCCATCAGCACTGATCAGAGTTGACAAGATCTATACTAAATCATGCACATTATCCTTTCTAAGTACTTTACCTGATTATATTATTCATAAACTACCCAGTACTGAATGTGATCATAATTGGTAGTTAAATGTTTTAGGGAATTTGTCACATTACAAAAGTTCATTATATTCAACAACCAGTGATTCAGCACCTACTGTATGTATATAACACTGTAATAGATATTGGTATTGTACCATAGTTCCCTTTTATTGTCCTGCCTCAGTTTCCCTAAATTGTCCTGCCTTAGTTTCCCTGAATTGTTCGGCCTCAGTTCCTAATTATTCTGCTCAATCCTGCAACACCACCCCTCCCTCTTAATCATAATGATCATATAAGGAAAAAAGACCTTCTATCTTAGACATCTGAGCCCAGACTTTCCTTACTTATCAGAATGTCTGGTGCCTCCCCCCACCCTGTCAGAACAGGATTGATAGTCTGGTTCCTGATCTCAGTGCTCTGACTCCACCCCTGCCTCGGTCTACCTGATGGTAGTTTGGAGCCATGTGTCATTGAGAACTAACATTCACTGCTGGATGCTGGATTCTTGGAGACGATAGTCTCATTCAGCTCTGGGACCAAACTATGGATCCATTTGGTCGCAAAAAATCTCTCCCTTTCAAATAAAATATTAAAAACTCTCTAATCTCTATCTTGCCTCAGTTTCTTGTATTACACTGGGAGTACAAAAAAAGAACTTGCCATGTACTACAAATACAAAGTTGTTTTTTTTTTTGTTTGTTTGTTTTTTAGCTCAAAGTGTACAGAGTACAAATAATTAATGGAAGAAGAAGAGAGCACCAGCAAGATGGGGTATCAGAAAAGGTTTTCTGTAAGAGTGGCCCTTGAGCTGATCCTTGAAGGAAGCTAAGGATTCTAAGAGGATGGGTGAGAAAAGTTGAATGGGGGCCATGGGATTTGGGACTGAAGTTCTAGAGAGAGGATTAGAATAGATGCACAGAACTGGGAGACAGCTGAATCAATCCTTTCTTGGAAATCAATCAACGATGGATCTCCATCATTTGGTTATAACCCTAGAACTATAAAGAATTAAACATTCATTTGGTAAATGCTTTTGGATGCCTGATGTTTAGGTATAATATTCTCATGTCCTTTGAGATCATCCTTTGAATTTTTTTTTCTCATAGCATTTTAAGATTGGCTTTTAAATACATTGTTTTATTTGCAACTAACATAATTTTTTACTATGTGCATTGTTTTAATTGATGAGAAGGTTGTATGGCATTAAAAAGAGCATTGGGTTGGTGGCCAGGAGATATGGGTTTGAATCTTGGATCTACCTTTTATTACCTTGGTGACCCTAGACCAGTCTCTTCTTTCTGGGTCTTAGTTTCCTCATCTGTGAAATTAAAAAGGGGTTGCTCTAGATGGCCTCCAAGTTCCCTTCTAGCTCCCCATCTATAATTCTGCATTCTACTTTGAATCAGAATCCCCGGGGCAGAGTGGTGAAAGTGTTTTTTAAAGAGGTGCCAATGTTCTGTAAATCCAGGTCTTGCTATTATCATCATTGTGATAATCATTCTTTATATTCCCCCTTGCAAGCAAATGAAATACATAATCATTGGAAGGTGCTTATTTTCCATACGAATGCATGAGTTACTTTAGTAAACACTTTTCTGCAGCTGTGGACAGCTTTATGCCATGTACATATTAATTTTGTCTGCATCCTAGTTGTCACCTCCAAGTGGTGGATCTCTTTTAAAATTTATTTATGGGACTGGGGCAAGTGCTATTTCTTAACAAATATTTTTGTATTTATTATATAATCTGCGTTACCAGACTTGGTGGTTATTGTTTTATAACTCCTTGTTCTTTTTGTGTCCAGTGCAGTTTAGGTTATAAAAGCAGGGCTTCCTGATGACTTCCAGGGCCCATTGTGGCTCGGTAATGAAGAGCTTGGTATTTTGGGATGGTGCTACAAATCTTGGGAGTGAATGTGAGGGGGCAGTAGGAGTCAGGATAGAGGGGGTGCCAGAGTAGAGGGAGCAAGTCCTTAGACTGAAAACCCCTTCCCCCAAAGCTGCAGGACTCAGGGGAAATGCCAAAATCTTAGCAGAAAGGACAGGGCATAAGAGCAGGAAAAACTGCCCATTTAATGGATTTTAAAAGGAGTGCATTGACCCTTTAGCGCTTTCTTTCTCCCTTTCTCTGGAACTTGTGGCAAGTTGCTGTCTGGTATTTCCTATGAGGGGGAGGTACCTTTTCTTTCCTTGTCCTACATTTGTTTTCCAGAAGACATTGATCTGCTCAAATATGGCAGCCAGCATAAGTGCCTGGGCCTTGTATCTCTGCCTGCTGCTTTTGCTGTTTCTAAGATTATGTGGATAAATGTATAACAACTGGCTTTCTGATAGATGTATAACAATTGGCTTTCTGATAAAATGTATAAAAACTGGGTTTCTAAAAATAATTAGCTGTGTGAGCTTGGGCAAGACACCTGTCTCAGTTCCTTCTCTATAAAATGAAGGGTTTCACTAGATGACCTCTAAGCTCTCTTTGAGCTCTAAATGTATGATACTACAATACTTTTTTTTAATTAAAGCTTTTTATTTTTCAAAACTATGCATGGATAATTCTTCGACATTAACCCTTGCAAAACCTTGTGTCCCAATTTCCCCTTCCTTTCCCTTACTCCCTTCCTTAGATGGCAAGTAGTCCAATTTATGTTAAACATGGTAAAAACATATGTAAATCCAATAGAGGCATACATATTTGTATAATTATCTTGCTGCACAAGAAAAATCAGATCAAAAAGGAAAAAAATGAGAAAGAAAATAAAATGCAAGCAAACAACAACAAAAAGAGTGAAAATGCTATGTTGTCATACACACTCAGTTCCTATGGTTCTCTCTCTGGGTATAGATGGCTTTCTTCATCACAAGATCATTAGAACTGGCCTGAATCATCTCATTGTTGAAAAGGGCCACGTCCAACAGAATTGATCATCATATAATCTTGTTTTTGCTGTGTATAATGATCTCCTGGTTCTGCTCATTTCACTCAGCATCAGTTCATTTAAGTCTCTCCAGGCCTCTCTAAAAGCATCCTGCTGGTCATTTTTTACAGAACAATAATATCCCATAACATTCATATACCATAACTTATTCAATCATTCCCCAATTGATGAGGTCATCCACTCAGTTTCCAGTTTCTAGCCACTACAAAGAGGGTTGCCACAAACACTTTTGCACATGTGAGTCCCTTTCCCTTTTTAAGATCTCTCTGGGATATAAGCCCAATAGAAACACTGCTGGATCAAAGGGTATGCACAGTTTGATAGCCCTTTAAGGATAGTTCCAAATTGCTCTCCAGTATGGCTGGATCAGTTCACAACTCCACCAATAATTAGTGACCCAGTTTTCCCATATCCCCTCCAACATTCTGCATTATCTTTTCCTGTCATCTTAGCCAATTTGACAGGTACATGTAGTGGTATCTCAGAGTTGTCTTCATTTGTATTTCTCTGATCAATAATAATTTAGGGGGCAGCTAGGTGGCGCAGTGGATAGAGCACCAGCCTTGAATTCAGGAGGACCCTAGTTCAAATCTGGTCTCAGACAATTAACACTTCCTGGCTGTATGATCCTGGGCAAGTCACTTAACCTCAGCTACAGGAAAAAAAAAAAGTAAAAAAAAAATTAGAGCACCTTTTCATATGAGTAGAAATGGTTTCAACTTCTTCATTTAAATTTTGTTCATATCCTTTGACCATTTATCAATTGGACAATGGCTTGAATTCTTATAAATTTGAGTCAATTCTCAATGTATTTTAGAAATGAGGCCCTTGAATGATACTACAATCCTATCAAAGATGATATGATGAACTTGAAGCCAGATAGGTCTTACCTCAAATCTTACCTCAACTACTTAGTTGTCTATGTAACCCTGGAAAGCCCTTAATCTTTTTATACCTCAGCTTCCTAACAAAGTGGTATGGATTCAGTGCTTCTGATGTGGGTTAAGATTCCTTTCTGATTTCCAACCCCCATAGCTGATCTTTGATTCACAAATCCTGATCAAAAGCACCCTTTTGAATTCCAATGGGAGATATCCAGGCTCTCCCAGCCCCCATCGGATCTGAGCCAATTTGGGCTGTCCCAGTCCCCATTCTGCTCAGGTTTCCCAACCCCCACCCCAAGCACAAACAGCTTCCTCCTTATCTAAAAACGCATTGAATTCTATTCAAATTCTAGCCCTGGCTGAAGCTCAAGCCAGAAGCCAACCTGGGACTGCACCCACGAGCCCCTTCAGATTACCAAAAGCCCCCCTATTATAAAAGGGGCAAAACTGGAGTCCACTATTTGCAGAAGTCCCATGGCATCCTTACACTGGCCATGTCAAGGATTTCTGCCCAGTGTGCCAGCCTTGGCTCTGTTGTCTTTCTACCTTTTAACTTTATTTCCAAACCCCACAATAAATGTCTTTTTATCAATCTAGGTTTTCGGGCCTGTAAATTCCTTTACAGGGGACTCTTGCGCTACTACTAGACCTCATTTAACTCTGTATCCTTGCGCCGAATCCAAAGGGGTTGCAGGGGAGCTCTATTTGACTCCCTGTACCCCGAACCTGCCACTAGACCTCAATTAAACTTAATTTCATTTAGATACTCCTTATCTAATTCTCATCACTTTTAGCTCTAATTCTCTCATCTTGATGACTCTGGGCCACCTTCTTTCTTTTTATATATATATATATTATTTTTTTTTTTCTGAGGCAATTTGGGGTTAAATATCTTGCCCATGGTTACCCAGCTAGTAAGTGTTAAGTGTCTGAGGTTAGCTTTGAACTCAGGCTGACTTGAGGGCCACTGCTCTATCCACGTCACCATCTAGCTGCCCCTTTTTCCTTTCATTCTTGATGGTGACTATGGCCATGTTATTGACTCTGTTTCAATGTTTCTTCATGATCAGAAGACCTGATCTCTGGCATCTGCCAAGTCCCTTCCCCTCACTGGGCCTCAGTTTACTCCACTGTAAAATAAAAATGTTGAATTGGATAATTTCCAAAGTCCCTGCTGTAGAATTAGGAGAGATCTACATGACACCCTCTGAGGTTTAAGGGACATAAAAAGGCCAATCCTGACGTATATAAGTCAATGAGAGCTGAGACTGAGGAATTAATAAGTTTCAACAGAAGGAAGCCTGGGGGCAGACAGTACTGTGAGTGGGTGGTCTGGAAGGGACCCTGGGTTTCCGTTAAAGACTGGCCCTCTCAATAATTAGTACATTATTTGTCTTATAATAAGCACTTAATAAATTCTTGTTGGTTGGCTGATTGCATTCTAAGGACTCCTTCCAATGTGAATTCTTTCATTTTAGATAAGATTTGAGTCCTGACTTTATTCCACATTTATTCTAACAGGATCTTTCTGTTCTGCTCTGGAATAAGAGATGTGCATTAAAAACAGGCTCTCCCTTCCCCCCCACCACTCTCACCCCGCCCCACCCCCATCCATTATCCTTCCTCTTTCTGCTGCTTGATTAGGTTTGGCTTTTGTCCGGGACTTTTCCCATATACGTAGAATTTAATGGGGCCTTTCCTCTGTGGGAACCTTCTAATATGTGAAAAGGTTTGAACTCATGCCGAGGCATCTTTCTAAATTCATTAGTTTTTGGTCTCTTTCCCAGTTGGGGTTTCCTTATTGGTGGGGTCACTCACCTGAAACCTCTTTCTGAGAAACAGAAACTTTCTCTGATTGGCCCCTTCAGGGTTTCCACTCAGCCTCCCTAATCTGCTCTCATAGTCACAGTTTGCTCCAAACACTGCAGCCCTAAGAAAGAATCAGAGGAACTAGGAAAATTCTACCTACCCTGGGCAAATTTATTGGTGGGGGGTAATGATAACCCTCTGTTGGTGGAGTGATACTAGCATAAGGCAGAGAGCCTGATCTGTGTTGGCTGCCATGTTTGAGCAGAGCAATTTCTTTTGGGAAATGGGTGTAGGGTAAGGAAGGAAAAGAAGATAGCAATCCCTTATGGAAAATCCCAGGTGGCCTGGGGGAAACAGGAGAACATGGCAGCAGGGAAAGACAGGCCTTGAGAACCACAATAGTGAGACTCTAGAGTGATGGCAGGGATTGGAATAGGATTGAATTAGGAAGAATTGCTGTAGGAAGAAATCGTGCTCCAGAAGCCTTGTCACGGCTCTGCCTCAGGAATACATCTTTGGAACCTTTGCATTATTTCCCCAGGTGTTAATAATAGATAAAAGCTTCTGCTCTGTGCTGCTCCTTCCCTTGCTCACATCCTTCCTTCTTTCTCATCTCCGCTCTAATTGATACCATTCAGAACTGTTAGCATTCCCATTAACACAAGCATGAGGAGCACCATTAAATTCCCCTAAGGATAAGGGCCCTTTCTGCAAACTCCCCTTCTAGACACAGGGTTCATCTAAACAGTGTGACCCCATTTGATTCATTAGAGAAATAAAGACTGGGTTAGGCAATTTAAAAGTGCTTTTCCAGGTTGTCTAATTCAAAGCTGCCGGGTCTTTCAAGGAAATCAGACACTCATGACCACCAGGTGGAGCTATTGGGTGGAAAAAGAATCCTTCAGGGTTTGTTCCTAGATATCTCAATGGGTACCAGACCTTCTTAATTAGTCATAGTTAATAGTTAATAGTCAACATATCCCTTGTATTTGCAAGAGACAAATGGTTCTGGGGCCATTTGGAGGTTGAGTGCAGTTTATATTTAGCATGTTTAAAAAGAGAGGAAATGGAATTCTCTTTGTTGAGTCACAACACTGAAAAACTGTCCAAATAACTGAAGAATTTGAGTCTCTCTTACTTTTTCTACTCTTCTCTTCTCCTCTCATTTTCCTTTATCTTCTTTCTTTGTCTCCCACCCTTTCATTTTCCTCTTTTTCCTTTATCTCTTTAACTCATCATTGATTTATGAAATTATGAAATAGGAGCAACCATGGCCTATTGTTAGGGTGCTTACTAGGAAAGTATTGTGATTGGCAATGGGGGAAACAGAATGGCAATCATAGTTCAACAAGGAACAAATTTCATGGTGATGTGGGGAAAGGAAATGGGATGGTAAAGACAGGCGGCTTGGGGAAGAAAAAAGGGGGGAGAGAGAGACAGAGAGAGAGGAGAGAGAGAAAGAGAGAGAGAGACAGAGAGAGAGACAGAGAGAGAGAGAGAGAGAGAGAGAGAGAGAGAGAGAGAGAGAGAGAGAGAGAGACAGAGAGAGAGACAGAGAGAGAGACAGAGACAGAGAGAGAGACAGAGAGAGAGACAGAGAAACAGAGAGAGAGACAGAGAGAGAGAGAGAGAGAGAGACAGAGACAGAGAGAGAGACAGAGAGAGAGACAGAGACAGAGAGAGAGAGACAGAGAGAGAGACAGAGAGAGAGAGAGAGAGAGACAGAGAGACAGAGAGACAGAGAGAGAGGAGAGAGAGAGAGACAGAGACAGAGAGACAGAGAGAGAGAGACAGAGAGAGAGAGAGAGACAGAGAGACAGAGAGAGAAACAGAGAGACAGAGAGAGACAGAGAGAGAGACACAGAGAGAGAGAGAGAGAGAGAGAGAGAGAGAGAGAGAGAGAGAGAGAGACACAGAGAGAGACACACAGAGAGAGACACACACAGAGAGTATCACTTATATAGCCATAGATTAGAGTTGGAAGCACTCAGCAACATAGACCTGATGGGGATGAAAGAGGGCTGGGAGGAGGCAGGAATTTGGAGTCTCAATTGTATAGAGTTTTGGGGGGAACAGATTAATTCTTTTATCTATGCCACCTTGGAATGAATTTATTAACATGTCCATATCATCTCAAAGTTATTGGTAAAACTTCAAAGTCGTAGTCCCAAAATTGTCATCACTTTTTTGATGTTCTGTTGGTCTGAAATGGAGGAATTTGTCTGAAAATTTTATATTGTAGGGCAGAAATCTTGACAAGCAGTGCTTAAATGGTTTCTCCTAATTTGGCACATTTTACCAGGATGTGAATTTTAGTTAATTCATGATAACAATTTGTAAATTATGCTTCTTTAATCTTTGGGACAGTTTGTACATGACTTCCAGATTCCCCTTTACAATCTTATTTCCTGTTGCAACCTACTTACTATAATGACTAGAAGGGGGGCATGGCCACAGAGACCAGAACAAGATACCATTTTAAACACTCTTTCTTTCTTTCCTTCACTTTCTTTTTCTCTTACTTTCTTCTCTCCATCTTTGTGTCTTCCTTTTTCTCTTTCTCTCTTCTCCCTTATCTCTCTATCTCTGCTTCTCACTCTTTCATCATCCCTTCTTTTTCCCCCTCTATTTCCTTCTCCCTTTTCTTTTTCTCCTCCTTTTCTCTCCCCTCCCTGCTTTCTATGATGCATGTATATTGAGATACCAGTTCTCTGAGGACAGAATGTCATCTAAGCTTAGTTACATGGACCCCTGAGAGATGTAGTTCTAAAGAAACATCATTATTTCCTGTCAGCTGAAGGAGAAACTATGGAACTATGGGGAGGGGTGATCGAAGAGGCTCACTGTGGGAGTGGGAAAATGAGTTTGATCTGGTGATTCAACAGAGTCAGATTGGAGAGAAGGAGAGAAACAGGAATGGTTGACATTTGAGTAGCTGCCACTGCTGCCACCACCCCAGGAAGGGTGTAGCTAGAGCAAACTTAAGGCTTATGCAACTTTTCTCTCTGGGGATCTGATAAAAAATGAGGACATGCTTCGTGTCTCTTCTCCTTTCCCCTTTATATCCTCCACTGTCTTAAAGGGAAAGGGCAAATCCAAAAAGCTTTCCTGTTCTTTAAAGTTATGTTTCTATTTTATTTCTATTCTATTTCTTCTTTAATTAGTATGAATGCCAGCTTATTCAGGATCATTGCTGTGTCTGATTGGTGTGCTTCATTGTTGTGAAGGGAAAACCAAGGAGGAGGGCAGGAATGGCACAGGATACAGACCAAAGTGAATGGTTAGAGAGTAAGGACTTTTTGAATTATAGGGGAGGGGACTAATTTTCTCTGGAGGGTTCAAGAGCTAAAAAAGGAAAGAATCTTATTAATAATGAATTAAATTTAAAAAATAAGACTAGCAGAGATATTGGTCTTCTTTTGAAGTTAAAAATAATAGTTGATTGCTCTATGTAGGGGAAGGAGAGACAGTTGAGTATTGCTGTGGTCATGTTGACTTCCCCATTGTAATAGAGTTCAAGCCTGAGTATTTGCATAAGATATTCTTCTTTGGTGGAGAGAAAAATATTCAATGCTGTGTGCTTATGTGAGGGAGGAAGTTGAGGAAAATATAGGAGAGGAGAGATTATTTCCAGGAGCATCCTTTGGTGAACACCAAGGGAAGAAGTTCATTCAGGCTAGTTATCCCCTTCATTCAGTCATATTGTTCATTCTCTCCACCAGTGAGAAAAGTCTTATTCAAAGGCCCAGACTTGACCCCTGGATTACACCATTGTTTTCTCAATGCACCCTGATAAAGAAATCATTCTGTATTGGTGGAAATAACCAGACAAAGTTTAGCTAAATGGTGAGTTGAATAGAATGCTGGCCTTGAAGTCAGATGGATCTGAGTTCAAATATGGTCTCAGATATCTCTAGCTGTGTGACCCTGGGCAAGTCACTTAACCTCAATTGCCTTAGGAAAATTAAAAACAACAACAACAACAACAACAACAAAAACTAGACAAAGCTATGTATGTCCATATTTCAAGGATACAGTCCAGGATGAGTGAGTATACATCCTTTGTATTAGACTAGAAGGTGAGTGTTTTCACCTTATACAAATAATCCTCAGAAATACCTGGCTACATACACATTGAACCTAGAGCTATGATGTGGAAATAGCATTGGAAGTGAATCTGTCTGTGAACCATTGGAAGGTGATTAGCAAATCAGGAAATGAGGGCTGTGCTGATGGCCTCAGGTGATATGTTTGCTTTGTGAAGGGTAAGGGATCAAATGATGTCACTTTTCTAAGCACTGGGAAGTAAATATGTTTGAATTGTTCAAAAACTTGGCATCAATGATCAAATAAATTGTTTGTAAATTGCTTAGCATAGTGCCTGGTACAAAGTAGGTACTTAATAAATAATCACTTTTATCAGAAATGAGTGTAAAGTGGTGAGGGGGAAATGAAAGTAGGTTGGTTAGTGTTGGTGAATAGAAGAAAATATCCCTTGGAGAGCCTTGAATACCAGGCTGAGTAATTTGGACTTTAGGTCAGTAACTGGTGACTTTGAGCAAGTTACTTCTCTTTGAATCTTACTTGTAAAATGTTGTCTTTGAGTTCTGATATTTTCTGATTCTGTAACTAGTCATTCACCAAGTCCTGTTGAAGAGGGAACCCCAAAAGATGAAACTGTTTGTGCTTGGGGTGGAGTCCCCTCACTGAGGCAGAGTCGAAGGAGGTTTTCTCCTTTAAGGAGTTTCAGTTTTGGGGTTCCCTCTTCACTGTCTAGTCTTCCTTGGACACGTTCCTTGTTTCTGTTCTTTCCCCTCCTTATACATTGTTGTTTTCCTAATTTCCCAGCACTATATGCAATGGTCGATGTCATAGTTGTAAAGGGCTGAACACTTAAAGCTAATTACTGATTGGACAATACTCTATAAGAATATGCTTGGAAAATGGCCCTTCCCACTACTCTGTGCTGGTTCAATCTTTTGGTGTATACAGAGAATTGTGGGAAGGATTAGGAGGTGGAGTGAGATAAGCCAGAGTCACTTTGGAGGTAGAAGAGGAAAAGGAAGGTCACAGAGATCCTGTGTTCATTCTCTTCACTTCTACCCCTAAAGACAAAAAATAAAGACCAAGGACTTTTGCTTATTCTGACTCAGGCTGATTCTAAGGTATCCAGGGTGCTAACTCGGTCCTCACAATAGTTACCTTGCTGAATTGCTTATCTCCAGGCTCTTTTTCCACTTCAATCTTCATTGCACATGCCTGTCAGATGTTTTCCTTAATAAATGCCTATTTCATTATGCCGACCTTCAGCTGAAACAATTTCCATTACTTGTAGAATAAAGTCCAAATTACTCAGTCTGGAATTCTGGGCTCTCCATAATCTGAATCTCCTCTAAGTAACCAACTGATATTTTCTTTAGCTATTCACCAATACTAACCAAGTTGGTTTTATTGCCCCTTCAACACTTTATAATCATTCCTGATGGAAGTGAGCAATCATTTACTAAGCACCTATACCAGGCACTATGCAAAGTGATTTACAAATATCTCACTGGATCATCGATACCAAGCTTTTGAACAGCCTTGAATTTTCCCTTTCCCTTTCTCTGTTTAAATCTACCTTTTTTCCAAGGCTTAGCCCAAATCTTACCTATTCCACAAGGCATTTCACATTATTTCTTTCAACAAATATTTATTGGACTCATTCTAGTTTCAAAATACCCATATTATTGGACATCATGATAGGTGCAGAGGTGAAAGGAACTAGCTGAAGCCATGTGACAGAGAGGGGCATTTCCCTTATACCCCCTTATACCTGTGTTAGGGAGGATGAACTTTTAGAGCCAAGTTCTGATTCCATCCAGTGCCAGTGTACAGTCCTTTTGACATGTTCTCCCTGAAACTTGTGAAACATTCACATATGAATGGCTAGACAAGGCTCTGAGAATCTTGCTTCAGTTAGGTTGTGGTTATCTTAAGGTCAATCTCTCCATATTTGTTTTGTGTGGTTTTGATTGATGACCTCTTAGGGAAGGCCCTCAGGAGCCCAGTCCCTTCAGATATCCAATTTGTGAGTCCTGTGAAATTTGCTCTACATTCTAACCTAGTTGAACTATTGACTATGAATATGATGTAGTCTATCCCCTCCATGCATTTGTATAGGTCACCCCAGCTCTCCAAAGCACACCCTTCTCACTTCTGCCTTACAGAATCCATATTTCCCCTTCAAGGCTAAGCTCACATGCCTGAAAACCTTATTATATCTCCCACATAGGAGTATTCCCTCTCTTCTGAAATTTTCCTAAAGCACTTTTGTTCCTATCACTTCCCATCATGGGCTATAGTTTTTTTTTTTACCCATCCCCATTGAGTATAAGCTTCTGAGGGTAGCAGTTATATTATTTGTCTTTGTATCCCCCCTATCTAGTGTAGACACAAATGATGCTGAATAAATATTTGTTGAATTAAATTACATTTATTAAAGACTTCCTTGCAGTAGAGTTCTGTACTAGGTGCTGAAGTTTGGGTCACTTCTATCCTAAATATAACTTGCTTTGTCTATATTTATTTTCCTATTATTTCTCTGTCATTAGATTGTTAGCTCCTTGAAGATAGGGGCTGTCATTTGCATCTCTAGGGACTAGCATAGTCCCTGGAACATTGTGTAGGTAGTAAATAAATGTTTGTTGATTGATTGATCATGGAACTTAAATTCTATTAATAGGATCAGACACACGCATATAGTGTCCATTATTTAACAAAGATATATTATGTGGGCGCAATGTATCAGGCACTATATCAGGGTATACAAAGACAAGAGTATAAACATTTCTTATCCTCAAGGAGCTTACAATCTAGCCAGAGAACACAACAGAGAAGATACCTCTTTTATATAAATTCCTAAGTTTAGGGAATAGAAAGGCCAATCTTAGATTTGGTTGTCTCTGGGGTACTGAGGATTGAAGTATTTCCTTGATTTCTGGCCAAAACCAAAGGAAAAGGTTTTAAGATGATCTCAGAAAGAATAGAAATCTTCTGTTGGTGTAAAGGGTAAAAATTGTTTGACCTTGATAGTCAAAATGAATACAGAACTTAAAAGTAGGGCTCATGATCTTCTCTTTCCCACTTCTCCTCAGATATAAAAGGCCTAACTTATGGGGAATTAATTTGATGTTCAGGAATCTTAAGAAAAATTTTCATTTGCCTGCTGGGATGCCTTCCTCATTAAATGTAGCCATTTGCTGAAGTGAAAGAAGAAATGGGGGAAAGTAATTAGGAATTATATCTTTAAAAATCTTATCACAAGTAAATTTGTTTTTATTGTATTTTGCCTTCTAATCTAAACAGAATAGAAAGTCAAAATAGAGAAAAGAAATCCCTTGGCCTGGTCCAGAATAGAAACAGACAAAATAGATACAAAGGGATTTGGGGGGCTGAGTTGGCACTAAATATAGGGGATCAGGAAAGGCCTTATGTAAAAGGTAGTATGTGAATTGAACCTTGAAGTATTTGTGAGAGGTAAGTGAAAATGAGGAGTGGAAGACAGCATCAACTCCTTGAATGTGATTAAAAGGATGTACCCCCTCATGCTATTCCCCCCTCCCCACCAATCTCCCACAAACAGGGAAGTTGTGAAGCGGGGTGAGTTAGGGAGAAGGGAAAGATGATGAATTCAAATTTGCATATGATGGGTTGGGGAAGCTATAAGTCACCGAATTTGAAACATCTAGTAGGCCCCTGGATATATCAGAGAAGAAGGAGCTCAGCAGAGAGACCCCAGGACTAGAGATAGAGATTTGGAATCACTCTAATAAAGATAATCATTAAACATGTATGAGTCAATGATATCACTAAGAGAGGGAGTGGGTAGAGGGAGTGGACCACCCAGGATAATGTTGGGGTGGGGGGGTCAAACACTCAATTCTTTGGTTTGGCCCAAGTCAAGTTGGAGCCCAGATGACTGTTAACCAATTTATCAGCTAATATAAGTTAATCAGTTTAAAACTAATTTCCCCTAATTCACCTTTTTAATTTTTATTGTTTTTTTCTACCATCAATAGCATCTATTTATTATTGTATTTCATTTTAGCTTCAAGACTACGTTGTGCTAATGTAAAATACCTTTAAATTTCTTTTAGTCCTTTTTTCTAGACTCTGACTCCATAGTGATTGTTGCAAATTACAAAATTGCATTCTACTCTATATTGATTCAATTTTTCTCTTTCTAATACTATTAATTCTTAACTTTATACTTCTCTGCTTCCAAATTATGTTTCAAATGTGCTAATTCTAGTTTCTCTCTTCTTTTTCTTCACTGAGTCTCTTTTCCATAATAGCACATTTTTAAAAATGTATTGGGCAATTAAGTTTTCTATTGGATGGTCAGAGGTAAAACTTCCAGGTTTACAGGCAGAGTTGGTACAATGATATCTCATTATATTTATGTACAATAATTTGTCCATTCATTTTCAATGGATGGGCACTTTCCCCTCCTTTCTTAGTTTCCACTTTGTTGCCTCTACCAAAATATTTTTGTATGTGCTTATCCTTTTTGTTTCTTCTGAGATCCTTTTGGGTTATAGGGGACTGGGGAAAATCCCTTCATCAATTGTCCTTTTTCTTTATTGTTATTTGTTATTAGCAAGATGAGTGGAATGTGAAACCTCACAGTTGGTTCCATTTGTATTTCTCTCAGTATTAATTAGATTATTAATTGAGGATCTGAGAGGATAGTGATACCCTCTGTAATAATGATAGATGAGGGTTAAGAGGGAAAGACGATGAGTTCTGTTTGGGGCACGTTAAGTTTAAGATGTTTGCTGGAAATCCAAATCTTGATGTGTGAATGGCAGTTGGAAATGCAAGATTAGAGAGGCCAGCAGAGAGATTGGCACAGGATAGGGAGATTTATGAATAGCAGCATAGAAATGATAATGAAATTCATGGTAACTGATAAAATCATCAAGAAAGGAAGAGGGTCCAGGATAGAACCCCAAGGATCACTTATAATTAGAAGACATTATGGAGTAAGATTCAGCAGAGGAGATAGAGAAGAATTCAGAGGCGTAGGAGAGCCAGGACAGAGAGCTGTACTCAGTTTTTCCCATGACCCAATCAAAACAGCTTTGTATTTATTTATGTGTGAATTGTTGTTTTGCTCCAAAAGTATGTAAGCTTTTTGAGAGTTGAGATCATTTTAGTTTTGTATTTCTTCCCCAGCACCTATTACAATTTCTGGCTCATAAAATAGGTGATTTTTAAATGATAGTTGAATGAATAAGAGAATGATCTTTGAAATTTCTTTCAGCTCTCAAATCCTATGATCCCATGAGTGTGAAGCCCCCTTTCTGTGTCTAGAGTTTCAATATAGACTGAGTAGAGCAGCTAGACAGCTTAGTGGATAGACTGGAATTCAGGAAGACCTGTATTAAAATTTTACATCAGATATTGTGGGACTCTGGGTAAATCATTTAACCTTTGTGTCTCAGTTTGCCCATCTATAAAATGGAAATAATAATAGCATCGATCTTACAGAGTTATTATGAATTAATATATGAAAAATGCCATGTAATTCTTAAGATACTATATAAATGCTAATTGTAATTCTTCTTCTTCTTCTTCTTCATTTTTGTTGTTAGATGTAAAATTATGGATCCATAAGTTCCTTTTTGTTTTTTCTCAAGAGCATGATTAATTGTTTTATGGGAAATTGTAGCATGGAAGTCTGGAAAATCAAACTTTGACCTCTTATCATCTTTCAGTACCTCCTTCCAGTCCAGAAAGCAGTACATCCTTTTATGTTAATAATCTACAAGTGTTTAACAAAGATAAGATATCAGAATTCTTTCATTACTTACCATTGCCCCCTTGGGCTAGCAGGTGGAATAAATTAGGATTTACTTTACCTAATTAGAGGAACAATTAAGACTAATAACTCCATGGATGACTTCCAAAAACATTTCAAATTTAATTAGCTTTTGTTCATACTAAAACCTACCCAAATGTCAAATAAAATTAACTTTAATTTTATTGTTAGAATTTCTCTGGAAAAAGATGACAAAAATATAAAAATGGCTAGAAAGCTGAAGGCCACTGCAGTCAGATGGCCTGTTCAGGATATAATAGCAAATCACTAGTACTGAAAGCCACAATATGAGGCAGTTGGTAGTGCAGTACATAGAGACCTGGAGTCAGAAAGTCCTGGGTTCAAATTTGGCTTTAACTGTGTGACTTTGTCAAGCCACATTAATCTCTGTTTCTTCAGTTGAAGTGGGTTTGTTAGAGTCCCAGAAGAGATAATATTGTAAAGTATTTATCATAGTGTCTAGCCCATAATCAGTAAGGAATTTCTATTTCTTTCCTTCCTTATAGTAGATGCTGTTTGACAGTTGATGCCTTTTGTCTAGAGTGAAACACTGGAAAGGATTAGTAGCTTTTTAACTTCAGTGCCCTGTGATTTCTTTGGTGTAGCTATTCCCTACACTGACTCAAATTATGGCCCCTTTTAGACTTAACCAACATTGTGGTATTTATTACTTTACAGCCAGGCTGATAATGATCCTCTCTAAATTATCCTCAAATTACAGACCATCATCATTAAACCAGTATTTATAGCTTTTCCAGTCTGGTGTACTTTCCTAGGATCATAGAATCTAAAGGGAAGGACCTTTGAGGTCATCTGTTCTAAGACTCATTTTACAGATGAAGTCGGTGGTAATACAGAGCCAGAGTTCAGGCCCCCTCCTCTGACTTTTGGTTCAATTACCAGGGAAAGTGGAGTCCGACACACCATTAGACATCAGGCACCAAAACAAGACTTTGGTGGTAGGGCAAGTATAGATGAATGTTACATTGTGGGGTAGGAGATGGGACATGGTCCTAGATATCAGGAAACAGATTAATAGTTAAAATAAATCAGCCCATCAGCAACAGGACTTGGATAAATCTCACTTTTCTCAGCCCCTTCTCATCTGTAAAACAGATCAGATGAACTTTAAGGTATTTTATAATATTAACATTGATTCTAGCATCCTAAATGAACACTGAGGCAGAAATATTTATGGATGAAACATTTTTATATCTCCCTCACTCCCTTTTCTGTGTGTGTCTTTACATTTCCCATCCTCAAAATGCTTTCCATTTTGATACTTCTCTCCTTTTTACCCTCTCTAGACAGTGCCTTCTGCTTCAAAATAATCTTTTTGGCCTATTTTCCGTCTTTCCTTTGTCTCTACTTTCCAGCCTTTACTATTCACTATGTCTACATCATAAGAAATGATCAAAAGAAATAATCAGAGAAACTGAAGAGGACTTGTATGAACTGATGCAGAAGAAAGGATGCAGAACTAGGAAAACAGTTACAACAATGATGAAGAATGCAATGACTATCCATGATTTCAGAGGGCCTTTGATGAAGCATGTTACCCACACTTACTGATAGAGAAGTCATAGACTGTACATTTTTGGACATGGCCTATGTGAGAATTTGTTTTGCTTTTTTATTTGGGAAGAGGGATGGAAGAGGTAGAGAAAGTATTGGCTCAAAAAAAAAAAGGAAAAAAGAAAAGAAAGAAAAAGAGAATCTTGGAAAGTACTTTTTTTCAAAAAGACATAGAAGAGGACAGAAATAAGTCCAGAAGGAATCATAGACAAATAGGACAGCTTTAAAAGTGATTTGTGTGGGGGCAGCTAGGAAGCGCAGTGGATAGAGCACCAGCCCTGAATTCAGGAGGACCAGAGTTCAAATGTGGTCTCAGACACTTAACACTTCCTAGCTGTGAGACCCTGGGCAAGTCTCTTAACCCCAGCCTCAGGGGGGAAAAAAAGTGATTTGTGGAGTTTGTTGTGTACTTAAAAAAAGGTAAGTTGTATATACTAGGGATTTATAATCTCATGTCTAATCTTGTCTACTATGTATATGGAAATATTTATTCTATTTGATGTTTCTCACTTAGTTTACAAAATCTAAAGTACTACCATTACCTTCTCAATCTCAGCTAACTGTCTAGGAAAGGGAACTAGTATACCAATTTACATGATGGTATAAAATATGATAAATAATCCCTTAATTTGTTACTTTTTCTTGGGTATATAATTATTTAAAAAGAGAAGCTTGAAAAGGAACCCAAAGAATCTAATCTCAGCATATCAGCATTCTTTTTATTTCAAAACATTATTTTCTGTGATTCTGAACTTGACAAAAATCAACAACTATGAATATAGTTTCACACAAAGAACAGAAAAATAGTCTTGTATATCAAACTACAAGTCTCTATGACATACAACTTGTTTTTTAAAAAGCACAAAATAAATTCAACAGATTAGTTTTGAAGCTGCCCTGCTTGTCAGTTTCTTTTTCTGACCTCCCTTCTGTTCTTTTTTTTTTTGTATTAAAACATGCTTCTATAATGCTCTTTTCTTTCTACTATGTTTTTTTTTTTTTTTAAGAGAGGCATCATTATTCCTCAGTACCCAGAGGGTAAGTTTTCAATCTGTGTAGCTGTCAGGTAAGGGAGAGGTTTGGGTTGGAGAAATGTGTTTACTCTTTAGCTAGGCCAGCATCTTCTCTTGGTCTAGGCCAATGAATAAAACTAGCATTGTACATCGCAAAACTGTTTCTGGTTTCTTATTAATTCAAAGTTCTGAGAGCTATATGTGGAACAAATATTTGTGTCTTTGGGCAAGAGACGTGTGTGCCATGGAATGAGGAATGTGCTTATGTAGGGAGGAATGATGAGGAAAGGAGAAATTGAACATCTGTCAAACCAAGCTGCAGGAGATGGAAAAAGAGAGAAATGTACAGACTGCTCTTAGCTAAAAGGTATAAAGTGGAATAAGTTAGAATTAGGATGTGGCCAAGCAAAAGTTCCATAGAACCATGTTTTAAAATTTTTTTCTAATTTAAAATTTTTTCTCAATAGCATTTTATATTTTCAAATATATATAAATATAGTCTTCAGGATTCATTTTTGTAAGATTTAAGTTCTAATTTTTCCTCCTTCCGTTTTTACCTCCCTCTTCCCAAAACAGCAAGCAATCTAATATAGAAATATAATCCTTTTGAACATATTTCTATATTTGTCATGTTGTGCAAGAAAAATGAGACTAAAAGGAAAAAAAAACCATGAGAAAGAAAAAGTAAACAAATAAGAAAAGGTGAAAATACTATGCTTTAATCCATAGTCAGTCTCCTTAATTCTCTCTCTGATTACAATGGCATTTTCTATCCCAAGTCTATTGGAATTGTCTTTGATCACTCTATTGCTGAGAAAAGCCATGTCTATCATAGTTGATCATCACTTAATCTTGCTGTTATTGTGTATAATGTTCTTGGTGTGTTGAGTCCAGCTTCTTAAACTGTGGTTCACAACCCCATATAGGGTCTTATAACTGAATATGTCATGAAATTATTATTTACTATCAGTAAATGTTTGATTTGTACAGCTATTTTATATAACTATATATCCCAGGGTTGAATAAAAATGTTGATCAAAAAAGAGTTGCAAGTAGAAAAAGCTTAAGAAGCTTTGATTTAGAAGTTTCTTAAGTATGGATGCTTAGGGCTACTGAGGTGAAAGTTCAGTGCTCTTATTTTCTTTTGGACCATATTCTTTGATTCTTATAATAGGGAGACATTCCATTTCATTTACTCATGTACTCCAAGCACTTCTGGTGTAGGAGCCCTCTTGCATGGTTCATAGTACTGTAGCTTGATCAGTGTGGATTGCACACCTCCTACCCCTACTGCATTCTTTCCAGGCTGTCTTTGAGAGTGGCTGTGTTCAAAGGTGTTTATTTTGTGTCTAATGGTAACCATTGCTGGTGTGGGGACAGGGTAGAAGGAGGGAAGAAAAAAAAGAAATAAACATGATAACTTTGTTAGAAATTTTAAAGGAATAGCAAATTGTACATAAGAGATTTGCAATTTCATGTACAGTCATCTTTTTATAATTATAATTTGTTACAGAAATGCTTATTTTATTCCATAAATTAAAAATAAAATAAATTTTTAAAAAAGAGTGGTTGTGTCCAAAAGACACTTTTGCTCCTCTGGCCATGGGTCTCTCTGAGTTTGGTTGAGTCCTTCTTCACTCACTTCACAAAAAAATCAATCATTTGGCTCACAAATTCCTTTTTTAGATTTATAGGATCTGAAACTACTTTCCCTTTAACTTTGAGAGTCTGGAACCACTTCCATGCCTCATGGAGATACTGAAGCAAGACTTCATAAGGGATGGTTTAATTGGCCTAGAGTCAAACATTACATCATAGTAAGAATCTAGAAGTCTTGGATTAGGACTCTGAGCACTCAGAACCTTTTTTGAGGTTTCTTGGCTTCTGAGGTTTCTAATCTGTAAAATGAGCAGTCTCAGTGAGATAGATCTTAAAGTTTTTTTCCAGCTCCCAAACTTAACAGCTTAAAGTGCTCATGTTAAAGTGTGTGTTACTGAGTGCCCTGTACTTAGCCACAGAACTATAGCATCATTTCTGGAAAGGACTTCAGAGATAATCTGATTATTCCTGAATAGAAATCACCTGTATTACCTTCTTGAGGAGCCTTCATTCAGTTCCTCCTGTATTTTCCAGCAGATTGCTTCATTTATCATTTCTATTCTCTCTCTAATCTTCCCCCTTTCCTTTAAGACTGACTCTCTAATGCCAGTCATGTTTCACCTATCCAAAAGACAACAATAAAAACCAATTTACCCTTGATTCTATTATCCTCCCAGCTATTATCTTATATCTCTTTTCTCCTTCTCATTTAAACAAACTCCCTAAGAAGACGTTTTTTATGTTCGGTACCATTACTTCCTTTCCTCTCACTTCTAAACCTTCAGTAATCTTTAGCAATCCACTGAAACTGCTCTCTTCAAAGTTGTTTTTTTTTTTTTGTCTTTTTAATTGTCAGATCTAATGGCTTAACTGGAGCAATAGAGTGCAGGAAGACTCAATATTTCTGAGTTCAAATCTGACTCAGACACTTACCAACTGTGTGATCCATGGCAAGTCACTTAACCCTGTTTGTCTTAGTTTCCTCATCTGTCAAATGAACTAGGAAAGGAAACAGCAAACCACTCTAGTATCTCTGCCAAGAAAACCCCAAATTGCCATCACAAAGTCTAGGACTCAATTGAAAAATACCTGAATAATGGCTTACTCCTCATTTTTCTTGAGCTCTCTATACCCTTTAGTACTGTTGGTTACCCTTTTCTGGACAGTCTCTTTTCTCTAAACGCTCCTTTATAAGACATTGTGTCTGTCTGGTTCTTCTCCTTCTTGTCTGACCATTTTTTCTTATTATCTTTTGCTGAATCTTCATCTAATAGTGGATGTCCCCTAAACTTCTGGAGCTTCTGGGCCTTCTTCTCTTTTCCTTCTATATTATCTCACTTGGTGACCTCCTCAATTCCCAGTTCTTATTTGATATGCAGATTTTATATTCAGCCCTAATCTTAGTTTTGAGCTCCTGTCATACATTACCAGATGCCTTTTGGACACTTGGAACTGGATGGCCATTAGACATTTTAAATATAATATATCCAAACCAGAAACCATCTTTCCCCTAAACCCCCTTCCTTTTCCCATACTTCTCTATTATGGTTGAGGGTATCTACATTCATCCAGTTTACCTAGTCTCCCAATCTCAGGGTCATCCCATCATCCTTGATTCCTTACATGCATTCACTTACATTGTCAAATCTGTTCTAAAGCATTCCTCTGCCCACTCATATAACTACCAGGATTCTGGTACTCAGGTTCTCAAGACCTCATGCCAAGGCTACTGCAATAGCCTTCCAACTGTCTCTTCCTCAAATCTCTCCACACTCTAATCCCTCATCCACTCAGCTGCCAAAATCCCTCCCATCCTTCTCAGTTAACTCAAGTTCTCTCTATTATATTTAGGATCAAATAAAAAAAATTCTTTGCTTGGTATTTAAAGCCTTTTGTAATCTGGCCACTTTCTACATTTCTACTCTTTTTATCCCTTATTCCATGTCCTCGGTATTCCTAGAACAGGACAATCTATCCACTTCATTTATTTATTTATTTTTTTACTGCCTGCTTAAATCTTACTTTGTGAAAGAGATCTTTCTGGGTCTCTCCTCCTCTCCCCCCATTCCTAATCTATTCCTGTGCCTTTCCTCTGAGATTACTTTCTATTGACACTATATATATATTTTGTAGGACACTCTCTAGAGCTCTCTGAAAATCTTTGGAATTGATTGTGAAACATGAGAGATGTTGACAGAGGACAGCCCAGCATGGCATATTTTCATCAAAGAAGGCACTGTGCTCTGTCAGCAAAGCAGAATTGCAGTAGCTCAAAAGAAATGTGAAAGGCACAAATTTAGGGACAACTCCACCCCAAATGTTCATATGGACTATTTGTGTCTGGTGTGTGGTAACGCCTTCCAGGCTAGTATTGCTCTAATCAGCCACAGTCAGGTACGTTATATATTGACCCCAACATAGCAATATCGTTTGGTCATCTTTGAGTATGAAGGACAGCAACCAATATATTTTGTAGGAGCACAGTTATTCGCCAATTTTCTTCCTGTTGGAAATTAAGTTTTTGCCTTTATTTACTCAATAGCATTTAGCAAAGTACCTGGCACACTGCAGCTGCTTAATATAAGATTTGTTGATTGATGGAAGTTTTGATCTAAATGTCTACCCCACCCCCCTGCTCCTGGAACTGCTAATTATCATTTATGATAATTAATATAATTTGATTATAGAATGATTTATAAATGCAAGACATTTTTCATCAAATCTCATGTGCTTTCAAGTAAATCTTGTCTGGCAGGTCAGACTTTAATATTTTAATACTTTGTAATTTCATCAGGGCAGCTGATGGGTATCCTCGTTCCTCTACATCCTTAGAAGGCAGTCTTGGAGAGGTTGAATTGAAGTTCCTGGGAAATTTGATAGTGGCTCCACATTGCTTCCTTGTTCATTAAGAGACACAAAGAGAAACAAAAGATGGTATCCTTGTTCTCGTTTTATCATTTCCTGAACTGGAAACTACAGATAAAAACAGCATCTGTCTCCCAGGGTTGTTGGGAAGATCAAATGAGATAATATTTGTAAAGCACTTAGCACAGGCCTGGCATATAGTAAGTGCTTAGTAAATGTTTATTCCATTCCCTTCTTCCTTAATACCAATTTAATCTACAACAAAGATGAAAAGAATATGCTTTCCAATTAGAGACTTACATCCAAGGCTAAGGTCTATGCCTATTTTAGCAAAATGATTAGGGAGCTACAGTACTAGAAATGAATGTATCAGCAGGTACCAAAGACCTTCATGCCATTTAATGGTTGCTGTGGGCACAAATTTTTGTGGGAAGTTTGTCATTACTGCTAGACATTGAGACATCTGCTGGATCTAACAAATGCATTTGGCTCAGGGCTACATCTCATAGGCATTAAAATGGTCTGCCTTGTATGATTAAGGAAACTAGTATCACACAGAGATCCTATTGGGGGTAATAATACCGTTCTAAGGATTTCTTTCCTTTGAACATACACATCAGTGCAGGGCTGAAGCAAAGTATTTTTTTTTAGGACCAATGGGTTTTTAATTGAACTCTGGAACTGGTGGTCCTTGCTGTGATGAGGGCAAGTTTGAGATATGAACTGTATCATGGGAAAATGAATGTCTGAGCAAACAGGTGATTAAGCCACAGTGACTGACATTTCAGACTTTTTGTCATGTCCTGGACAACATGAGTGAGATTGTTATGAGGGCAGTATTACATTTAAATGAGACAGAATGGTTCTTCTTATTTACTGATGGCCAATAAGAGAGGGTAATTCTCTCTCAATTTAGGTTTAAAACCAAAATTTTTCCATCATGTCAGAGGAGATTCCTTGCCTTTTATTTCAGAATTTCTTTGGAGTTCCAAATGATGCTATATCAAAAGACATCTGTTTTGGACCTACTAGACAAATCAAATCTGACACTCTGAAAGAAATTAGACCCAATAGATATTTTTATCTTAT
This sequence comes from Sminthopsis crassicaudata, assembly GCF_048593235.1. NCBI lineage: Eukaryota > Metazoa > Chordata > Mammalia > Dasyuromorphia > Dasyuridae > Sminthopsis > Sminthopsis crassicaudata. The sequence goes on from NC_133622.1 coordinate 173,868,799, forward strand.
CCCGTTTTCATATTTTACTCCTATTTCAAATAGTATGAGAAGACCTCTAAGGTCCTTTCTAGCTCTAAAGCTATGACCTTTAGGAGTAAGGATTGGACCTAGGGTGTCAGTTGTGAAGACAGTTCTGGGAATTTATTCAATTAGCTCAAGGTGGCACCTTTTTTGCAGCTTAGAATCTTACCCTATTTTTATTTTGAGAATTGTGTGGTCTCTAAAAGCACCCTCATCCTCTTGATAGAACAACTAAAAAGAAAGGCAAGAAATAGCTATGTCTTTTGAAAAGACTCAAAATCAATGCTCTGTATTTTCAGTAAAAAATAGGGCCTGGGGAGTCGGAAATGAGTTTGTTGCTACTGGATGTAATGGTGGATATTGGATGGGTGGTTCATAGGCTGATCATAGTGGACCTAGATTTACTTTCTCAACATTAATGATTTAGTGAAGAATTGAATTAAGCATGACCTCCAGCTGGAAGATTGTGCTTTTTATTTGAATAGTTTTATTAAGGGGGAGTTTGGCAACGTAAGGGACACTGAAAGAAATGATACCCCCATGTCCTTAGACACAACCCTCAGCATAGGAATAAGGCCATAATAATTCTGGAGCAGCTAGCTTGCCCGGTGGATAGAGTGCTGATCCTGGAGTCAGGAATACTCATCTTCCCAAATTCAAATCTGGCCTCAGACACTTATTAGCTGTGTGACTCTGGACAAGTCATTTAACCTTGTTTGCCTCAGTTGTCTCACCTATGAAATGAGCTGGAGAAGAAAATGGCAAACCACTCCAGAATCTCTGCCAAGAAAATTTCAAATGGGGATCATGGAGAGTTGAGCACAACTCAGAATGATTGAACAACAAAAATCATGATGTTATCCTAAATAGATCAGTGAAAGTCAGAGTGCCAGAGGCTCATCAAAACTCCAAACAATCTGACCACTGTAAGTTTAGAAAAGAAACTTTGATCAGACATGATAATTAATCTACTTCAAGAACCTTATTGGTTTCCTTACTGATATCTCTGTGCTAAGCATTGTACCTGACACATAGTAGGCAGTTAATAAATGTTGACTGATTGATTTTGAAAACAGATACCCAGCCTTCTTAGAGCTAGAAATATTGCAAAACATCAAATAATGTTATACTATCTGACTCAGATAAGATATGACATTTATGGTTACACAGTGATCATGGGAATTCTGAGATGACTATATTATCCACATTGGAAATGATGAATAGGTGAGGCAATCTCATTAGAAAAACTAATAGTACAGGGTTCAGTCAAGTGGATTATATATATGTCTCTGTGTGTGTGTGTATTTAGCATGTTACTGCTATGAGACAATTTACAAAATGAATATAAATGAAGGGTAATAGTTCTCTCTATCTCTCTGTTTCTTTCTGTCTTTTTCTCTCCCTCACCCCTATTTTAGGAGGATACAATTATTTTGATTGTTTTTAACCTGATAAGTGAGTAACTAGTTTCCTTTTACAGGCTTATTGAAAATTTTACTTTTATTTTTTATATCACATATTAATGTGCATTAATTAATAGGTGCATATATATTATATGTAATATGTGCATATATACACACATATGTATAGATGAATCTATATTTATGCTATTAATTTGTAAAAACATAGATATATGTTAGATATATGAATTTTAAGTTCATGTTACTTATGTATCATTATTGTTACCTATTTATTGAGAAGAAAAATTCTGATGGGAACCTAGTGATATTGTAATGTTTATGAGTTTTTTAAAAAATTAAGATTCAGTTACCAGAATATTAAAAAAAACAAACAACCCCCCCAAGTTCAAGTTCAAGTTCATAACTCCGTGTTAAAAACCTTTGACTTATAGATTGGGTTAATTGCCCTGTGAAATGTTAGTAACCTAAATAACTTATATTTGAAACATAACTAGAAACAACTGGGGCTTATCTTAGAAGGCCAACGATTTGAGCATGATAAGTTTTTTAAGTCCCTTGGGGCACATAAATACAGCAGAGCTTATCCTCTAGTCAGTAATAATTAGGCTCTGATTAGTCTAGCCCCCTCATTTTTGACACTTAGAGAAACTGAAGGTCAGAGAGGTCAAATGATTTGCCAGTGATCACAAGATGGAATATAAACCTACTCTCTCTTGACTCCAAGTCAAACACTTTATCCACCTTGCTCAACATTTAGTGTAATTTAGTGTTTTAGTTTAGTGATTTAGTGTACTTGCTACATAGTAGGTGATTAATAAATATTTATTGACTGACTGTGTTTTGTGCTTCCTAGGTGCAAAAATCCCCTTCTGACTCAGTGTTGCTTCCTGTCCATCTCTTCCTGTAAAGGTGTGATCCAGGCTTCTGTCCCCTAGGTCCCCAAACTAGAGAAAGCTCTCATTAGTGGCTCATTTTCTTTCATCTTTCATCACAGGTGAGATGATTTTCCCAAGTCTTCATTATATATAGACATAAGCTGCATTATCATCCCTGAAGCAATGCAGTCCCTTCACTTTCACACAGCTGGGAAATGACTGTAAGTTCACACACATACATATCTGGGTTCATGTGTTTCTTCCCTCTTCCCTTCTTTATAGTAAAAAAAAAAATTCTCTCCCCTTGGGATTTCTGGACTATGAGTCATGAGAAGGGCCTTGAGCACAATCAGCCCCAGTGGAATTTGGCTCCCAGAGGGCACCACCTAAGGCCAGCCTTATTGATTCATCTCCATGGGAGGTGATTAAATTGAGCCAGGTTTCGGTGGGAAGAGAGCTTGCTAACTGTCTCTTGGCTTCCTCTTCTATCTTTAAATGGGAGAACAGAGAAGGGAGTGGGGAAATGAGCAGGTAGATGACTTTTGGATAAAATCAAATTTTCTCAAGAAGGCAAATTTTTTTAATTGAATGTTTTAGTTTCCAGGTTGTAGTAGATAGAGAATTGACTTTAAACATCAGAAGACTTGAACTCAAGTCCAATGTTTGACACATATTCACTGAGTGGGCCTGTGCAAGTCACTTCTGCTCTTAGAGAAGCCTAGGCAATGAAGACTAACTTGTAGAAGAGGGGCTAATCTTTACTGGTAGAGGGACCTTCCTCACTAATGAAAACCACAGGTTCAGTCCCTTTACTTGTGGCACTTTGTTTCATTTGTGGATTGGCAGAGGTGGTTCAGTCTGATGTTGTAAACTTCTTGAGATCAGACACTGTGGCACTTTTGTCTGATCAGGTCTTAGCACAGAGAATGGATATAGCCAGTATTAATAAATATTGTTGAATGAATTATTAGAAATTTGTATAAAAGGGGGAAATTAAAATAGCTGTAAAATGAGGGCAGAGGATGAGAAGACCTCTAAGATCCTTTCTAACACTAAAGGAATCATTCAAAGAAGTAGGGAATTGGACCTGAGATGTCAATGGTGAAGAATTCTGGGAACTTATTCTAACAATTCAAAGTGGCACTTTCTTTGCAGCTTGGAGTCTTAGAGACCTGGCTAGAGCATTAAGAGGTTAGGTGGCTTGCCCAGGGTCACCACTTTCAATATATGTCTGTTTCTTTGTGATCCTATAATCTTAGCTATATGCTCCAGGACAAGACATTTCTCTAAGACTATATGCTAAAGAAGAGCTGTCAATCTATATCAGCATAGGGAATTTCCCCACTAGGAGAGTTCATTTTTTAAAAAATATTTTTTCCCAATTATATATAAAAACAATTTAATTTTTTTTCCAAATATTGAGTTTTACTGAATGGATGCCCATCAGTTAGGGAATGGCCAAATAAGCTATGGTATATGAATGTTATGGAATATCATTGTTCTATAAGAAACAATAAATATTTCAGAAAAGCCAAGAGAGACTTACATGAATTAATGCTAAGTGAAGTGAGTAGTACCAAGAGAACACTGTATACAGAAACAACAAAGATTATGTGATGATCAACTCTAATGGAGGTGGTTCTTTCCTCTCTCTTTTTCTTTCTTTTTCTAATTTTTTTAATCTGATTTTCCATGTGCAGCATGATAAATGTGGAAATAGATATAGAAAAATGGCGCATGTTTAATATATATTGGATTACTTGCTGTCAAGGGAAGGAATGAGGGAAAGGGAGAGGAAAAAAAAAACTAGAAACACAAAGTTTTGCAAGGGTGAATGTTGAAAACTGTCTTTGCATATATTTTAAAAATAAAAAGCTATTATTTAAAAAAAGAAAAATGTGCATTAAAATTAATAAGATTGTATAACCAGGAAAAGAAAATAGTAAAAAAGAAATATTAAAACAAACTTCATGAGAAATCAACAAATAATAAATAACAAAATAAATAATAATAAATAATAAAATAAAACAAAAATATAACAAAAAAATTAAATCCTCTCTTTCCCTCTTCTCCTCCTCCCCATTAGAAAGGCAAGTAATTTGATATAGGTAACATGTGTGGGTCATGCAAAACACATTTCCATGTAAATCATGTTGTAAAAGAAAAAACAGAAAGAAAACCAAGAAAAATAAAATAAAGAATAAATATCTTCAAATTGCATTCAGACTTTATCAGTTCTTTCCAGGACAGTTTTTTTGTACTACTAGAAACATAGGACTGGATCATAAAAGAAATTCTCTTCCCCCTACTGCCCCAAGGCTTCCTTGAACTCAAGAGGATTTTAAGATATATTCCGAATGTTTTCTCAGCTTTTAGGTGAATCTGTGGACAAATGTGTCCCCCAATAAACAAAAGTATTTATTCTCAGTGCAGATAATCAGAAAGGCTAGAAACACCTGGGCAAATCATCTAATCTCTCTGTGCCTTAGTTTCCCACTTGAAAATTTTGGGATTGTATTTGATGGTTTCTAAAGTTGCTTCCAGTTCTAAATCAACCATCCCCTGACACTATGATCCTATCCCCTATATTTTTAGACTCAAAGACTATGAAAAAGTACACAATAACTCAAAAAATAACCCTGAACTTTTGAGGAGTGTAATATCAATGTGAACCAATTATTTATCCTAGCAGATGAAAAGATAGATAGATAGATAGATAGATAGAGAGAGAGAGAGAGAGAGAGAGAGAAAGAGAAAGAGGAGAGAGATAGAAAGAGACAGAGAGACATACAGAGAGAAACTCACAGAGTCATAGAGAAAGACAGAGACAGCTATAGAGATAGAGAAAACATCAGAGAAAAAGATAGAGACAGAGAGAGAAAGGGAGGGAGAAGAGAAGAAGGGAGAAGGAGAGGGAAAAAGGGAGGGAAAAGAAGAGGGAAAGAAAAGGAGAGAGAGAAGAAAAAAAACTGTTTTCATTATATTTAACATATGTTATGTCTATTACATATAATTGTATTAAGAGAAGCAAAGTGTTTAAAATAAGGGAAATAAAAACCACAATCTACTTTTCTCTGGTCAGATGACTTCCCCAGTCAATTCTGGGGCCACAGTTTACCAAGCATATTGACAAACTAGATAAATATCAGGAAGGGGGTAAAGAGGCTGGTGAATGACCTCAGGTTCATGTCACAACAAAAGCATTGGCTGATGGAAGTAAGAACATTACATTTGGAGAAGACTTAGAAGGAACTCAAATATGTGGCACATAATAATAACATCTTGATAGACCGATGCGTTAGTTACCTTCAAGGATCTAAAGGGCTATGTAACAGGAAATCTACTTATTTTGCTTTGCCTCAGGAGGTAAAAATAAGAGGAATAGGAAGCTGTGGCAGAAAAGCAAAACAAAACAAAAAAACAGGTTTAGATCTTATGTCAAGAAAAACAAAGTAAATTAGATTGTATCAGAAGGTAATAAATTTCCCCTCAGTAAAAGTTTTGACTACTTGTAGAGAAGATACATATTCAGGTATCACTAAGACCTTTGAAATTCCTTTTAGTTCTGAGAGTTGCTAATCAATGGATGACACTGATAAGGACCTTTCATCTTTGAGATCCAAGAGTACTTCAAAACAAATAGCAAGCTACAGTAGCTTTTACAGAATGTGGTCCTTGATGTTTAGGTAATATTTTTGTATATTATGCTATAAATCAGCTAATTTACATTGAAATAAAACTGGGGCAAATGGAAGAATATAGTCCTTAGTGTGATAACTCTGAAGTAAAGTTTTGGTTCTTTGCTGGCACCACACTACTCTTTGCAAGTCAGCTATTGTAAAACCATCTGAACTCTGAAGGAGCTGGCTAATCAAAAGGCATCCTTGGCTCTGGCATGACTGGCAAGCATTAAACTTCTTTTTAGAATTCCTCACTAAAAAAAAGAACATGGAAATGGCTTCCTTTTCAGCAAACTGCTAACTTCCTAACACGCTAGCAGTTGGAACATATAGTAATTTTTATTTTGCTAAATTTTAATTCTAGGATTTTTTTTCTGGGAAAAAAAGCCAACAACATACTAAGAATAAGAAGTAAGATTTTCTTCTTAGATATTTCTCTTCCCTTTTTCATGTCTTTTAGATCACGGGTTTTAAATATTTTATGGTATGGTCTCTTTTATGTGTGCTTAGCATTGTTGCTGGAATAATATATGGTTAATAAATGCTTCTTGATTTGACAAATCTTCAATGAGCAAATGTTTGTTTGCATATAAAAATCTGATTTTCCTTTCAAATTACATCATAATATTGGAATTTTTTCCTATGTCCCTATTTTTAAAAAAATATCTCATTTCCATTCTGTAATGAAATTTGGAATAGTGCCCAGAAAGTGACTAAGATCCATATTCTTTGACCCAGAGTTCTCACTACTGGACAAAATCCCAAGGAGGTCAAAGATAGAAAGAAAGGCCCCATAGACAACAAACTATTTGGAGTAGTACTTTTTTTGTGGTAGTAAAGAGCTAGGAAAAAAACCCTAAATGTCCATCATTTGGGGAATGGCTAAACAAATTGTGGTACATGAATGCTATGTTGTAAGAAGAGATAAATATGAAGAATGCTGAGAGCATTTATATAAAATGATAGAAAATAAAATAAGTAGAACCAAGAAAATAATATACAGAAACATTATTACAATGATGTAAACATGCAGAGCAACAACAGAACCATGTCAAATGAATTATAGCAAAGGAGGCCTGAAAGAAGTATGAGAAGAAACTTCTCTCTTCTTTGCAGAGGCAAGAACCAATTAGAATGAAACACTGCCAATAATGTCAAACTTTTTTGATGTAAATTTTTTTGATTTTCTGAACATTTATGTCTTCCTTTTTAGAAAATTCCTTATGAAAAGAGATGGCTCTTGGGATAGTGGTAGTGAGAGAGGGTAACAGCAGAAACTGTAGGTGATGATGTAAAAACAAAAGATCTCAATAGTTTAATAAGTTTTATTATTAAAAATATCTAAAACAGATAAAAAGCACATAAACTCTTAATGGACTGGAGCTGTCTCCCTTTTCTTTTCTTTTTCTTTCCCCTTCAATTAGCCAAGTGTTTTTGAACATAGCAGTGGAAGCATACTAAATCTCTACTCTTCTCCACTTTGGAAAATATTAGTACAATGTCCTTGTCTGAAATCTTTGGCTTCAAACCTTATCTGTACTTAATCAAATTCCAAAAAGGACAGTGTCCTGGTCTAAAAATGTTATATTCTTCTCTCTCTCTCTCTTTTAAAATTTTTAATAAGTATTTTATATTTCCCAATTATACATAAAGATGATTTTTAGCATTCATTTTTATAAGATCCTAATTTTTCTCCCTCCAATCCCCCTTTGCTAAAATGGCAAGCAATTAATATTGCTTAAAATATGAATCATATTTCCATATTAGTCATGTGAAAGAAAAAGCAATCCAAAAGGGGAAAAATGAGAAAAAAATGGAAATAGTATGCTTTGATTTGCAGAATCCATCAGTTCTTTCTCTGGATATGGATGGCTTGTTCCATCATGCCTTTGGAATTGTCTTGGGAGTTAAATAACTTTCAAAGATCTGATCCAGGGTATGTCAAACTACTGCCCGAGGGCCAGATGCTCGGCCAGGTTATGGCAAATGGGCTGAGGGGAGGAGACAGAGTGTGAGTTTTTGTTTTTACTTTAGTCTGGCCTCTAACAGTCTGAGGGACAGTGAACTGGTTCCCTATTTAAAAAGTTTGAGGACCCCTGACAGTTTATGTAACAGAAAATTGCTTATGATAACTAAACTAGAAGTAAAAAATGTCTTTAATTCAATCTCAGAGAACCATATTGAAAGAGGAATTCTGAAATTTAAAAAGGCTTGTTCCTTTGTTAAGCAAATGAAGCCTTTCCAGATTTTGCTTATGTCCTGATTTAGATCTTGGTTTTCTAGGAAGAAAGCGTCTCTGAAAAACGTTATTTCTGTAGTGACATTTGGTAAAAAGCTCTATTAAACTTCAATCTTTTTCCTCTCTAGACTATTTTATCTGTTTTATTATTACTAGATTTCCAAAAGCAAGATCTCTGTTTCTTTGGATTTTTAAGCAGAGATCCTTGGATTTAGATATTCAACAAATCTTTCTGATAAGTTAGTAACAGACAAACATTTCTCTTTATTTTTCTTCAACGAAATGAATTCCTCACAAATACTACTCATTTTAAAATTCTGAGATTAGGGAATTAGATCTGACCCATTCACTCTTCTGTCTTAAGGTCTCCCATTCATTTTATTTATAAACTCAGCACCACAGTGGAATAGGAAGTAGGGTGCTGATTTGTTGATCTGTATTCTGCTTATGGGCGAAGGGACACTGGGAAAATCAGTGGTTCAAAATCATCCCATGTATCCCACCAACTGGAGAGAACTTTGAGAGCTGGAATCCTAGTTGTGTTACTCCCTGTATGACCTTATTTATGCAAGTCTCTCAGTCGAGCTTTCAGTCTCGGACCGGGCTCCAGCCTCAGCTGCCGATTCTGCCCCCAGTATCCCCCCCCCCCTTCCACCCCTCTCTTCCTCTCCCTTCTTTTCCCTCCTTCCTTACCCTCCCCCCTCACTCAATGGACCTCCCAGCTGGAGCCCGAGGCTGCGGCTGAGGAGCCGCCATCCCATCCCAGCAGGCCTGCCAGCCTGCACCATGGCCCATTTATGCCCCCAGTCCGCGCCCCCGACCCAGTCCAAGCTAAGCTAGCGCGCCCCCTCGGCTCCGGCAGCATGAAGATCAAGTCCTGTTAGGGCAGCTGCTGAGTTGCAGGGGAAGAAGATGGGAGGTGGAGGGGACGCCCACTCGCCGCAGGGGGCCTCACTTAGCAGAGCGATGGGAGGCCGCGGAGCGCGATAGAGGCGAGGGAAGGGGAGTCTGCTGTTAATCGCAGCTCCCCATGCCGCCCCGGAGCCGGAGGAGAACTCCGAGGTCCTCAGCCATGGCTAGGCCTATCTCCGGGGCTAGGAACTCCTGTCCGGAGCCTGGAGGGCGCTGTCCGAGCACATCCACAATTGCGTAGTCTGAGCCCCACCCCCAGCAAGATACTTTTCCTATGCTCAGTACTTGACAATGTCCAGTCTGTCTTACACGAGTCCCTGAAAGTGCTTCTGGGCTTGGATGGCACCATTCTACAGGTAGGGGCCTGTAACCAAGGAGCCCGATAAGAACAGGAAGAAAATATGGGCCAAAATATCAGTCCCTGATGCTAGAAAGTGTTATATTGGCCATTCTCTCTCTCTCTCTCTTTTAAAAATAATATACTGATAAATGTTTAATAATTGGCTTTCCATAAATACATAACACTTTTAATTTTAGTCAGAATTATTAATACTTTGTACATCATTTCTTTTCTTTTTTTTTTTTTAAGCTTTTTATTTTCAAAACACATGCATGGATAATTTTTCAATATTGACCCTTGTTTAGCTTTGTGTTTCAGATTTCCTCCTCCTTCTCCCCACCCCCTCCCCTAGATGGCAAGCAATCCAATATATATTATAGGTGTGAAAATATATGTTAAATCCATAAACATATTTATACAATTTTCTTGTTGCACAAAAAAATCAAATCAAAAAAGAAAGAAAATAAGTAAGAAAACAAAATGCAAGCGAACAACTTCAAAAAGAGCGAGAATGTTATGTTATGGTCCACCCTCAGTTCCCTCAGTTCTCTCTCTGGGTGTAGATGGCTTTCTTCATCATAAGATCATTGGAACTGGCATCAATCATCTCATTGTGAGAAAGTCACATTCATCAGAATTGATCATGTATAATATTGATGTTGCTGTGTACAATGACCTCCTGATTCTGCTCATTTCACTTCGAATCAATTCATGTGACTCTCTCCAAACCTCTCTAAATTCATCCTCTTGATCATTTCTTATAGTACAATAATATTCCATAAAATTCATATACCATAATTTATTCAGCCATTCTCCAATTGATGGGATTACACTGTTTCCAGTTTCTTGATATTGGGCATTCTTAATGAGAGGTCCCCATGGCCCAAAGCTTTAAACCTGGAGCAGTTAGCTCAGCTGCCTATTGGACTCTAAGAAGTTAAGTTTGCCAGGTATTTGCAGAAATAACTGAGAAAATGATTTCATGGTATAAAGATGCCCTTCAATAAAGAATCCAAATAGCTTTTTGAAACTATGAAGAAATATTTAAACCAATTAAATTTACCAGAGAATCCAGATTAAAAAAATCAAACAAACTCAGTTATAATCTGCTTTTGGAAATGGAAAATCTAAGGGCTTTGATGAAATTAACTACATTTCTACTGATATTTTGACATAATGACTCAAGAATGGGATATCTCTTGCTGAAAGGCAGGGAGAATTGGGAAAAACAAGCTGATACTCATTGACTTTGAATATAGAAGTTAAAATTATAGAGGCTTTGACATCAGGAATCACTTCTGTAATTAGATGTATGACTACACTCATGAAAAATACCCCCCTCTCAGAGCCCACATCCTGAAGTATCCTACCAAGAAACAAGAGTTTCCTCTTATTTCTAACTATTTGGCTGCCTTCCAAAAGAAGTCCAAAAAGAAGGAAGAAAAGTAGCTTGCATAAGAAAATAGGAACTGCCCATAGTGTCACTGCTTGGAGGATATGCTATATGCCCCTGTGGCTCTAGGACACTCTGTTCCAATCTTGGATCCAAATCAACAATGCTCAAGAAAGCACATATTAATAGAGCTCGTTTCATTGTAACTACCTTGTAACCAGTATACATGGTTTATTATCCAGGTATATTTTACAATAACTAGAAAGAATCCCCTTCTAATTGTTGGGCTACTATGACAGAGGTCAGAATACCCGTGGTAGGATTACAGGGCTGGGGACAGTGAGGAGGCACAATTTACTGGTATCCTGGTACTTCTACCACCTGATAGGACCTTGTATAGCTGTCCTGTAATATCTCTGCCTTAGGCCTCCCTCTAGCCTAGACCCTACTGTGGTAGGGAAGGAAATGATTTAATAAGAGAGGAATAGCACTTGCTCTTCCTCCTCCTCTTCTCACCATTTGTGGGGTGCTAAGGGAATTCTTGTAAAAGTTGAGGATTCCCAATAAAAATGTCTCGGATAACTGCTTCCACAGCTCTCACTTTTCTCTTATGGAACCCCACTAAGTACCATGATTGGAGTGACCAATAGACTGTGCTGACAAATGGGGGAGAAGGATCTCTGTGAAAAATCCCAAGGTATTAAATGGCCCTTGAGCTCTTTTTATTTTGAACTTTTATTTGAGTCGTTTGTGCAAACATTTCTGGCTTGACATAGATTGTATCATACTAAAAACAAGTTTTAAAATCAGAAAAAAAATGCAAAAAGTGATCTTTAAAGTTAGGATTCTGTCATTCATGAGTGAAATAGAAATTCCTGAGCGATTTAAACAGTTGATTAGAACTTTGAATATTCCTGTAATCATGGATGGCAAAAAGATTTTTCAGGCTAGCCAGGGAAAGTCTATGCCATTTAATTCCTGTTTGAATAGTATAACACCTGGCATAGAGTAAGCGCTTAATAGTGTTTTGGTTGAGCAAGAGTAATTTCATATCCCTGGGCTTTCCTCATCAAATATCTTTTTTTTCTTTCTTTTTCTTTTTTTTTTTTCTTGAGGCTGGGGTTAAGTGACTTGCCCAGGGTCACACAGCTAGGAAGTGTTAAGTGTCTAAGACCAAATTTGAACTCGCGTTCTCCTGAATTCAAGGCTGGTGCTCTATCCACTGCGCCACCTAGCTGTCCTTTTTCCTCATCAAATATCAAGAATTGATATCAACCAAATAAAGTTTTGAAGCAGATAGTCAGCAAGCTCACTGTAGGAGAATCACAGAGGGAAACAGATCCTTGTTGTGTCACGAGTCCTCAGAAGCCACCTAGACCAAACTAAGTTCGGAGCATTCTCACTTTCCCAAGTATTCCCCAGCTTCTGCTAAGAAGCCTCCGGGGAGAAAGCCACCACCTCGCCAGCAAATTGCACTTTTGGACAGCCCCAGGCTGGTTTACAGCTAGGCATTCCCATCCCTGCCCCCTTTTAGTTAGGTCCCTCCGGCCTTAACCATAGGGTTATAAATGGCTGGGTGGAAGTGTTAAAAGCTAGTATTAAACGGCTTTAGAGTCTAAATTTAGGTGTAGAATCTCAGATTGGGAGCTACAACGAACCCAAGACAACATCTCAGCCAGCTGTCCCTCTCATTCCATAGACCTGGAAACTGAGGCTCAGAAGGGCAGTCCCCTAGCTGGGAAATAACAGCTTTTTCATTCGGGCTCAGTGTTCCAGCCAGCACAGTACACCACGTTCCCTACGAGTATGTTTGCAAACTCCATATAACTCTAGGGTCCTGTGCGAGCTCTTTTCAATGACTTTTTTTTTTTTTTTTTTTCCCGCTAAGAAAGGCTTCCGGGAAATTTCCCTCTCTCCACACCGTGGCGGTCAAGGGCGTCCCTGTCCTCCTGCCATGACCTTGAAGCTGGGTCAGGGGCCAGATTGGGATTTTCGGCGGCGGAGGTGGGTGGGATGGAGGATGGGGGATGGGGGAAAGTGTCTAGACAGAGAGGAGGGCACAGTGTACAGAGTACACAGTAGCTCAGCCCCAGAGCAGGCGCAGGCGCCTGGGCGGGCCGGGGCGGGCCGGGCGGGGGGGCCGGAGCAGAGATCGGGGCGGGGCCGAAGGCCTGGGTGGGGCTGGCCTCGGGGTTGGGGCTGCGGAGTGAAGTGTGGGTCCGCCTTTGCTGCGCCACGTCTCTCCTCTCGCGTCCTTCCTCCGCTGCTGCATCCCGGCCCGCCGCCCGTCCAGGTCCAGCGTAGCCCAGAGTAGCTCAGCGCAGCCCAACTCACCCCAGCGCTAGCCGGCGCCGCTCCGTCAGCCTCCGGGCACGTCTGAGAACCAGACACTAAAGGTAAATCTTCTAGGAGAGAGAGTGAGCCCCGAGTCGGGCCAGGCTCTCCCCGGGGATTGAGAGACGCAGAGAACACTAACTGGGCGCCCAGGAGTCTTGGGGTTCACGTCCCAACTTTGCCACCTGCTAACTTTGAGGATTCGCTCCTGAACCTGGAGTTTCGCGTCCACCCAAAAAAGGGCGTCGTAATGACCGGTGGGAAGAACAATGGACCGGGTTCAAATCTCACCTTTGCCACACCAGTGTAACTGAACAAATCCGTTCACTTCCATGCACCTCAGTTTCTTCCTTGGAAAATCGGGGGGCGCAGGCGGTCTAGGTGCCCTTTACGCAGCCTTCCCTCTGAAGCCTATGACTAGGTGATCCCCAGATTTCTCCCCATGCTTGCATCCTTTGGGCTGGGAGCAGGGGTGGGGCACTACTTTGTCTTCTCTCCAGACTAAGGTCCCATCCTGTGCCTGGGTCGAGTCTTTAGTTACAGGTACCACTCCCCAACCCGACCTGTCCTATGGGGGAGATGTAGGGAGGAAGGCAGCGCTATCTTATTTCTTTTGATGTGTATTAATCCCGGTGCTTTTGAACTCTTCAGGGTCACCTCTCCATGGGAGTGGGAAAGTTGGGTGATTGGGTCATTAAGAAAGATACTACTAATCTGTCTCATTATTCTCTTCTATTGTAGGTCCTGTTCATCTTTTCTTTACATCTCAGAAACCATCATGGTAATGTCCTTTACTTTCCCAGTCTTCTGTTGAATGTTATTGAATATGAGTAAATGTTTATTATTGTATTATCGTTTTAAGAACAGACAGTCTGGCTTTGTTTTTAGAGAGTGGGTCTTGGAGCCAGAAAGACCACCTAGACAGGTCACAACCTCTCAGTCCCTGGGCAGCTTTCACTGAGACTCTTAAATTGCAGAGAAGGTGCCAACTTTCATTGACAGAAGGAGTTTCCTCATCCAGGGAGTTCCCTGTATTTATTAAATCCCAGGCTCTGCCCATCTCTTTAATAATCTTGGATTTAAAGCAAGAAGGGGTTTTAATAATAATTTTGTCCCACTCCCTCATTTGAAAGAGAAAGAAACTGGAGATATTAACTGCCCTACCTGGGCTCCCATGGAGCTGGAATTTAAACACATGTCTTCTGACTATCTATGTCTTTCTTCTATAAGCTGTGAATTGTTTTAAAAAAGGGTGAATGGAACTTTAAACTAGTTTAGTACAATCCCTTTTTTTTTTGGATTCTTTTGGCATGGTGACCTTTCTTTACTCCCCTTTTTTCTTTTTTTAAAATTTCCTTACTTTGGTTGAGTGGAAGTACAGTTAGGGCCCTTAGGCAGTGATTTGGGTGGTTCCCCTGCTCCCCCAACACTCCCTTCCTTTTCCTTTTCTGTGTGTAAAAATGAGCCATCCCACAAACAACTGACTTTGGAACCAGAGTCAGTACAGCTCATTGTGGTCATGTGACCTGATATTTTCCTCTCAGCTTCCTTTAATTTTTACACAAAAATTTCTTCTATTTCAATATAGTGGGTGGGGACTGATTTTTTTCCACTGGAGGAAGGGTTTCTGTCTCATCCTCTCTGGAGGGGAAGAAACAATTCCCGTTTGCTTCCAAGTTGTGTATTTTTTATATTTTTTGGATTGCTTCACTTAGTGGAAACTGGTGAGACGAGTTCTGACTTTTTCTTTATCAGCCTGAGGGTGATAACCAAAATTGACAACAGAATTTTAGAATTGTCTTAGAATATTGTTGAGTTACTATTTAAAAATCTCATCCTGTTAGCATTACATTTATATACATGCTTATACATGTTATCTTCCTTCCTAAATTCAGCCTTCTTATTTTACTGATGAGGAAATTGGGGGCTATCCAGGAGTAGTCACTTGCTCCAAGTTACATATGTACTAAATGACTAAACTAAGATTTGAACTCATTTCCTTTGATTTGGTAGCATTATGATAGAGAGAAGTGGATAGAAAACTGTCCTTGAAGCCAAAAAGATTGAGGTCTTCCCTCAGACACACAATGTCTTGGTGAATCACATAACCTTTCAGTGTTCTAAGTATCTTCTTAAGACTATAAATTATTGAAAAAGGCTGACCTACATTGTAGAGGGATTTTTTTTATCTGGGAGTTCTTTATGCCATTGAAATCTTAAGTCCAGTTGCTATTCTGATTCTGGAGCTAATGCTTTTCCCAGTATAGCACATTCCCCATTAAAAAAATGTTCACGTGCAGGAGGGAGGATTTTTTAAAATTTGTAAAATGGGATTTGTAATGGTTCCAACCATATCCCATCTCGTGAAAGTTTATTTCAGTGTGTTGTAATTTTAAAACGAAATTAATTTTGGGTTAACTGAGAAAAAAAAAGGTTCAGTGTACATCAGTTTCATGATAATTCTTTGATGTTGTATGGCCAGATAAAAGATCTACATGAAGATGTCCCACAGAGTATTTATAATGCTTTTATTATTCTTGTTTATGTATTCCCACTTCAGATGCACACAAAAGGTGAATCAGTTCTTTTATTACTGAGTGGAAACTTTGGGTTTTTCTTTGTCTTTTCCACTGAAGGATCTCTGTGAAATTACCTTGGCAATCCTCCCTGAGGGAGATAAGCTACTTTTTCTGGAGATATTTGCTGGGGTGGTAATATGCATGATAGTTGGCTGACTGCTCATGAAGAATAATTCCCCACTATGTCTCCATATACAGTATATGTATGTATGTATGTAATAAGAATTATGTAGATATATTATAGATATAGTGTGAGGATATATGTAGCATATATATACTAGAGTGATTTGCTATTTTCTTTTATTCATTCTTACAGTTGAGGAACTGAGTTGAGCAGGGTTAAGTGATTTAGCCTGGGTCACACAGCTACATCTTCTTTTTTGTGGGATAGTTCAAAGTTTTTTCAATCAATTGCCTTTAATTTTTGGTTCTTTATTCCCAACCTGGCAACTGATCCTGCATAACTTTTAAAATGGACAGATTGTCCAGTTTCATGGAAAATAGCTCTGAGTATCTTAATGCAATTATTGCCAAAAACATTTATTGATGCTTAGGATAGATTAAGTTATGAGTAGATGCTGGAAGAACAAAGATAAAATGAAATAATTCCTGTTCTTTAGGAGCTTTACCTGTTCTTGAAAAAGGATGGTAATAGCATTGTAATAACTACTAGGCTTCAAGTCACTGCTTCTTTGGCCTAAGTTTCCTTATCTGCAAAATGAGGCTGTTAGATTTGGAAGGACCCTTAGGGCTCATCAGAAAACTTGTGCTTCTCAGTCTCTTGTCTGAGGAGAGAGAACAGTATTAGAAAATACACTTGAAAAGACCACACCTGGAAGATCATCAGTTTGATGGATGTGATGGATCTAACTGCTCTCCAGCTGCTCAAGGCAAAGCCCTCTTAGGAAAGCTTTTCTCATTCACCTTTAGACTCTGTCAAAGAGAATCATTTCATTACATTGTTTTTTCCTAACTTCACAGTAGTTTCTGTAGCCACCTCATGTGATAATATTGTCTCTGCATCCCTCAGGAACCTTTCCTACTGCAGGCCCATGGGAGCAACAGTGTTGCAGCAGCTGGTTTCTTTGGCAGCCTCTTTGTTCATGTAGGGTTCTATAGCCATATACTCACAAATGTAAAGACGATATATATGCACATTCATACATGCTACATACACATAATAGGTACACACACGTGTGTGTGTATATATATATACATATATATGTATATATATATATATATATATATATATAAAATATATACCCACTAGATACATATCTACATACTATACACCCACACAAATATATTTTTGGTGTTCATTTTTGTCTGACTCTTTATGACCCCATATGGGATTTTCTTGGCAGGAATACTAGAGTGATTTGCTATTTTCTTTTATTCATTCTTACAGATGAGGAAACTGAGTGGAACAGGGTTAAATGATTTGTCCTAGATCACACAGCTAGTAAGCATCTGAGATTAGATTTGAACTCAGGACCTCTTGACTCCAAGTCTAATGCTCTATCCTCTGTACCACTCAGATATGTAACACATTTATGTATATATATAGATATTCTTACACTGTATATAGTATATATGAGCTATATAAGCACAATATGTATATAATTCCTATTATATATATACTACATATATCCTCACACTATATCTATAATATATCTATATAATTCTTATTATATACATACATATAGACATTCTCACATTGTGTACACACTATATATTATAAACACCATACATAAACACACAACTTAATTCATGCACATTCATTATATACATATTATATACACAGAAAATATTCACATGTACACATGTTACCTATATGCACACACTCAATATATAGACACACACACAAACACACACACACACATATATATATACACATTTTTATAATGTACTTTGTTTTAAGAATTTCCAGGGTCCTTGTTTATTAGTGCCAGTAAGTAACTTAGCAATCAAAGCATATATTAAGCTTCTAAGTATTTTATTAGCTAAGTTAAAGATTTAGCTATTAAGTCTTGAGTTTTCTTGAAGTGATAAGGAAGAAGGGAGATATTGAGATTTTTTGCTTTAAGCTGTGCGCCTTGTAGGTTCTGCAAAAACTATCAAACAAGTGCCAAATATAAAAGAAAATAGAGGTATATCAATTGTTATTGTTAATTGATCCATTTTGAGCTCTTAAAAAAATCCTCTTTTAACAATACTACATATACTCACACAGTATATATATACATGTACAATAAATATGAATGATATATAAACAATATACATGTGATATAGATTTTCAACACACATGCATAACAGCAATACTATACACATGCACATACATATGAAATATGTACACATATGTGCACATGTGTAATATGTACCTATATCTTTCTTTCCTCATCTATAAAATGTGAGAGGTAGACCAAATAGCTTTAAAGATTGTTATTTTGGAAAAAATCTATGATCTCATCACCAATCTATGGTTAAGGACTTGTGTCATTCACCTTATTTATTTATTTATCTATTTGCTCATTTATTTATTTATTTATTTATTTATTTGTTTGTTTGTTTATTTATTTATTTATTTATTTATTTATATGTTTGCTTGCACATTTATAGATTTATTTTTGTTAAGTAACGGGTTGTGGCTTGCTTAGGATCACACAGCTAGCAAATATCACAAGTCAGAGTCTAAGGCAGATTTGTCACTCACTTTAAGATTATGTTTAAATATTCCGATTATTTTGCCTTATTAAGACTCTAAAATTAGAATATTTCCTACTGATGTTTAGAAAATATTTAAGTCAAGTAAACAAACATTGATCCAATACCTACTCTATGTTAGACACTATGGTAAGTACTGAGATTGGAAAAAAAAAGGGTAAAATAACCTAAAAACCAAAACCCACCAACCAACCAAACAAAAAACCCAAACTCCAAACTAGCCCCTCTTCTTTCTTAAAGATCTCCCAGTCTAATGGTGGGAGGCATTATTTAAACAACTTGTCTATCCAAAATAAATTAGAGTTAATGAACAGAGTAGCCTCTGTTTAAGAAGAAGAAGAATGTGTAATCCAGAGATGTCCTTCCAATTCAGAAATTCTAGAATTCTAAGAATTCCATAAAAATGGTTAAATTAACAGCTAATCTTGTGTTGCTTAAATTGGTAAGTAGCTTTATATTTATGAAATGAAATTGTTCATATTAGTTTTTGGCTCATGGTCCATAAAAAAATGAATGAATCAAATATCCTATGTGCAAGTGTTGTCCATAAATTTAAAAAAAGTTACTACTTCCCTCCTCTCAGTTTTATTACAGCTTTAAAAAAAAATCATTGTCAATTCTGAATAATAATACCTTTCCTCATGGAATCTTTCCTTGGAAATACAAGGAAGAAGCAGAATGATGCATAAGAAACCAGCATATTGACCATGTCCTAACAGTGTATCTCATTTTCCCACAAAGAATAGGAAAGAGGGTTTCATTGTTACTCTTTCTGAATTAAGAGTGATCCTTGTATTGATACAAATTGTATCTGTAGTCTTTTCTTCAGAATTTAATTGCAGTGTGGAGACATAACTTTAGAGGAAAGACAGAGATGGTAGCAGCACAGAATGTTGGGGAGTGCATAGGTTGCAATAAATATCTCAGTAAGGAGTACCCATATTAATAAGATAATACATTAATTCAAATAGCAAATAGAAATTAGATTGAAAAAAATGAGGATTACTTTAAAAAAAGACAAAAAGTTAAAAAAAAATCTTAACATTTCACAGTGTACTTGTATATAGATATTTTTGCATTTTTATGTTTCTCTTGTGGAAGATTCATGCTTAAGGTTTTACTATCAATTCTTTTAAATATCAGTTCACTCTATAATTCTAAAACAGACAAAATTAAGATTGGATGAAGGGAAAATGACAAGGGGATAATGGAGAAAGAGATTTTCCTTTATTAACTGGGAGTGAGGTAGCTTTAATTCTAGCTTTGATCCTGACTAGTTAACTGTGACACCTTACCTAAGTCATTTATTAAGTCATTGAACTTCTATTAATTGCTCTGGGGAATGAGGCCATTTTGGTTTAGATGATCAATAAGGCACTTTTCTACTGTGATTGAATTTACTATGATTTGAATTCTTGCATTTTCAAAATATCTTTTGGTTATAGATTTTTTTTTCATTTTTCTCTATTTCTAACATAGACATCCTTTATAATAAAAGACTTTAAAAAAAGAAAAACAAATTGGAAAAACTAACCAATCTGCTAATTAAATCTGATAAAATATCAGAAGTATTTCATATCCTGGCGAAAAAAAGGGAAGAATATATAATCTCGAATCTCTTCGTTGGAATAAGCTCTGGGGTCATTAAAATATGCAATTACTTTTAATTTTGTTATTGTTTACTGTAATGCTCTGTTGTCTCCAAAACTGCTGATCACTCTCTGGGAGGAGATCTGCTGTCTTAACTCAATCTTCCGGCCAGCCATCCCAACTCTGACTTAGAGTAGACTCCCCATCCAGGCCCAATGTTGCTTCTTTTATCCTCCCAGAGAATGGGTGTGGAATAACTCAGGGGCTTGTGGGAAAAATACTTCAACCAATGAACTTGCTCCTCTTAAACATGTAAGCTCCTCCTCAGAAGTTCAGAGGGGGAGAACTCCCCTTAAAGGCCAGAACCAAAAGGTGTGGACTAGAGAATTGTTAAGTACTGACTTAGCACTTAGTAAAAACCTAACATCTCATTATCTCATTAGCACTTAATAAGATCCTAACAGTTTACATTTATATTAGTTATTGTAAATACTATGTTCCTGGTTCTTATTTCACTTTGTATCATTTCATATGTCTTCCCATGCTTTTCTGAATTCTTCACATCAGCTCTTACTGCCCAATAACTTTTTGTTACATACATATATCATACTTTGTTAGACATTCTCCATTTGATAGCTATCCATATTATTTCTAGTCCTTTGCTTCCACAAAAAGTGCCAATATAAATATTTTATTACCTATGGGACCTTTCCCCCCTCCCCCCCCTATCTCTAACATCCTTGGGACACATGCCTAGACATGAGATATCTGGATAAAGGCATGGACATTTAAATTCTTAGCATAATTCCAAATTGCTTTCTAGAATACTTGGACTTTTGACTAGACTTCTGAGTTTCTGTTATCAGTTTTGCTCTGTATGTTCTCCCTCCACTACACACACACACACACACACACACACACACACACACACACACACACATTTCCAACTGTCCATGGGACATTTCTACTTGATTACCTCATTGTTACCTCAAACCATTCCAATCTCAGACTGATTTCATTCTGTTTGCTCCATCTTCCAAACTAACTCCTTTGCCCAGTTTACTTTCAGTTTCATGAGCTTATTCATAGGCTTAAAACACTGGAGTCATGTTCGGTGCTGCCCTTTCTGTCATTTCATCCCTGTAGAATGTTACCGAGCGAGTCCTATCATTTTTTTCATTTAAAAATATTTGTATATATACATATATATGTCTATTAATATATTCAGGTAACATACATTTATTTCCTTTCCCTCCCACCCCTACTGGGGGAAAAAAGATAAACATAGTTGAGCAAAACAAATGTCCACACTGATCATGCCCCAGATTTGGGTCTCATTTGTCATCATTAATTAGTCTCTCTCTCTCTCTCTCTTTTTTTTTTTTTTTTTTTTTTTTTTGAGGCTGGAGTTAAGTGACTTGCCCCGGGTCACACAGCTAGGAAGTGTTAAGTGTCTTGAGATTAGACTTGAACTCGGGTCCTCCTGAATTCAAGGCTGGTGCTCTATCCACTTAGCCACCTAGCTGCCCCCAATTAGTCTCTTTTTTTTTTATAGGAGATGCTATCTTTCTTCCTCATTAATCCTCAGGAATCATGGTTGCCTACTAT
Source organism: Sminthopsis crassicaudata (assembly GCF_048593235.1). Classification (NCBI taxonomy): domain Eukaryota; kingdom Metazoa; phylum Chordata; class Mammalia; order Dasyuromorphia; family Dasyuridae; genus Sminthopsis; species Sminthopsis crassicaudata. The sequence continues at coordinate 173,890,506 of NC_133622.1, forward strand.
TTCTTCTTTTGACCTAGATCATTTCTGTCTCTTCCTTACCACTCTAGGCCAGGCTCTTTCATCCCCTCATATTTGAATTATCATAGTAGTTTACTAATGTGACTCTGAGCAAGTCATTTAATCTCTGTTTCCTGGTTTACAAAGTGATGGGGATGAACTTGATAATCTCAGAGATCCTTTCCAGCTTTCAGTTGTCCCATCTTGAACCCCTTCTATGACCTTCTGCCAGATTCTCACTTAACTGTTCAGCTCAGTAACATAACGTGCAGATCACCAAATCAAGGTCAAACTCTTCTAGCCAATGTCCAAAGCCCTTTGTGGCAAAGGAATACCCTATTTAGTCACTTTATCTTACTGTTTCTCCATAACACTTTAACTGAATCAGGCTGCCTTATGGCTGCACACCTCACACAAATCTTACTTTTTTTGTCCATTCATTTTTTCTTGCCTCTATCCTTCCCTCTGCCTGCTAAAAATTGAACCTATCTTTTAGGGCCTAGATGAAGTTTCTTTCTTTCTTTTTTTTTTTTTTTAGGTAAATTTTTTTTTTTATTTTATTTACAACATTATCCCTTATACTCCTTCTGTTCCGAGTTTTTCCCCTCCTTCCCTCCACCCCCTCCCCTGGATGGCAGGCATTCCCATACATATTAAATACTAGATGAAGTTTCAACATCCTATTGAACATACTACCAAGCTGGGACATTATGCTACCCTGGCTAACTTATTAACTGATTCTGTGATCCTTGACAACTCGACTAATTCTGTCTCAATTTTTTCATCTGCCAAGGGAAGAGAGATAGAGCAAGTAATTTCAGAGGTCCTTAGGGTTAGGGGTAGGGATTGAACTTGAGTTTTTTTAAATTGGTAACTGGAAACTCCCAGAAGAGAAACTCTTTTTACCAATGCAAATAGGCATTTTCTTTGCAACTTTCAGTCCTAGAGTTACCTGAAACAGTTTTGGTTAAGTGACTTTTTCCAGATAGTGTGTCAGAGGTGAAATTTGAACCCTTGTCTTTTTGACTATTAGGCTGATTCTCTCTCTACCACATCATGCAGCCACATCAAGCACATAATAGGTGCTTAATTAATATTCATTGAATAGCAATTATGACATGTACCAAGAGACTTTTAAAATAAAGATACTTTGTTATCTTTAAGGTTAATGGCCAGAGAGAGATATCTTCTTTTGACTAGAAGATGCTGTTGAGTGAATAAGAATTTGTGCTTATTTATCCTTATTTTTTTTGTCAGTCACTGTGCTAAATAAGCAGTATAGATGCATACAAAAAATTGAAATTGCCCTGCTCTCAAAGACCTCATACACCTAATTGGGGAAGAAAACATTTCAAGAAAGTTCATCTGTAAGAAAGATGGGGAACCTTTATGTAGCTGTCCCCTGAATCAGGCATTGCCCTGGGGTGATTGCATTGTAAGAGAAAGTCTGATGACTGTGATGAGAGTCTTCTTGGTATAGAGGTTGGGAAGATGGTCAGGTCCTGAAGACCTTAGGGGGCTTAGTGATCTTCCATGTCACAGACATGCATTGTTTGTTCCCAACTCATCCAACCTTTGAGCAGATGAAAGCAAGGAAGGATGGAGGTGGGAGATGGGAGAGGTCCCACTGGTGATAGCAGTTTTCCTTAAAAAAGCCAGCTCACCTGAATAGATAGTGGGACTGCTGGGTTGATGAATGGGCCATGGGATATGACACTTTTTACTTTTGGATCTTTTGATATAATTAAAACAACTTTTAAGATTATCAGGCTTATTTTTTCACCTTTTATTTTGTAAATTCTTGCTTTTAGAGGTGAGCCTGCCTTGAGTATGTGGGGCTATTTATGCTTACACTCAATAGTTCCCAGGCTCTTTTGCATCCAAATTGTCTGCTATCTTTTCCAATAAACCTTTTCCGCTAATTCACTACTGCTCCACCCAAAACTAGACTTGAAGCTGAGCCAAGTTTTTTTTTTTTTTTTTTTTTTTTTAACTGGGAATTAAGCAGAGTTTGTAGCTAGAGTTCCTTCCTTACTGTCCATGAAAATTCCTTTAGCTAGGGTGTTGTACAGTTTTCTGGCGTGTGCAGAAGAAAGCTGTTGACTTGAGTTAGAAGACTGTGTTCAAATTCTGCTGGGTTCTCATGGGGAAATCATTAGATGTCCTTTAAGTTTCAGATTTCTCATCTGTTCAATGAATAGCTGGTCCCTTCTTTCTCTGAACATCTGATGCTATTCTTTTCCTTTACTAATTATTGAGCCTGGAAGAGAAAGGGTTGGCTTGTGATCCATAGAGACCTGATTATAAATTCCACTTGTATTCTTTACTTTCTGCAAGACCTCAGAAAGTTGGTCCCATCCCTTGAATTTAGCTTCTTTTTTCACTTGTAAAATGAAATAACTGGATGACTTCCAAGATTCCTCTCTAAATCATATGAAATCTCAATTGCACATATCTCTGCCTCATTTGTATATATCTTTCTTATACCTCTGGAGAGCTTCTTAACCTGTGTCTTATGCAGTTGGAGCTTTTCATATTTTGATAACTGGATTTCAACATTTTATATATATATATATATATACATACATATATATATGTATGTATATATATATATAATACAACTGTGTATTTTGTTTTATGCATTTGACAATGTGATAATGGGAAGAGTGTCATAGGCTCTTCCATATTGCCTCAAGGTCCAGAACACAAAAAGATATAAGAATCAAATTTTAAAACTTTCATGTTTTCATGATGCTTACTTCATGATGGTCCTCTGAAGTAAGCAGAGCAATAAAGTTCCATTGTAGAAGTGGAGAACCTGAGGCACAGAGAAGGCAAATAGCTAGTAAGCATCCTGAGGTGAGTTTTGAACCTTTGGCTCCTGACTATAAATCCAGTGATATCTCCACGTTCCCCTCCTTTGTCTATGCCATGTGTCTTTAAAAGTAAAGAAACAGACCCCAATACCTACAATTCAAGGTAATGCCAGTTAATCTTTCACTACTTTATTATTGAGATCAAAGATTGCTGTTTGTACAGCTCTATATCCCACAAGAAGTTTGAGCATAATATTTGAAATATAGTAAGTAACTGAAAAAAATGTTTGTTAGATGAAAGAAGGAATGAATTCTTAATGTCTAATTGAACTGGTTTTGCTGTTTCTTCCTTTGCTTTGAGGATATCAGTTGTTTCAAAGGGAAAAAATTCTATACTGTGTTGTAACCACACCAGAAATAATTTTTTTTATTAATTTATTATTCCGAATTTAAGCATTTTTATGCTTTAGGAAGTAATGTCCAAAACTCACAGTCTTATCCTACTTTTTTTTTTTTTTTTGAAAGGCAATTGGGGTTAAGTGACTTACCTAGGGTCACATATCTAGTAAATGTTAAGTGTCTGAAGCTGGGTTTGAACTCAGTTCTTCTTAATTCCTTTAATAACACCACCTAGCTGTCCCTCTTATTATACTTTTGGACATCTCTCTATGCAAATGACTTCTTTAAAAAAATTAAATTTCCTTATGTGTTTTTTTAACCCCCCCCCCCCACTTCATTTCTCTCCTTCTTCCACTTCCCTCTTCAGGGAGAAAGAAAAATGACAACTTTGTAACGACTGTATTGGCCATGTTTAAAAACCATATAAGTAATTTTGAAATCCCAAGTGACCTGGTTCTTGAATGAGGAATATTTTACAATCAGTATTTCGAGAGTCTCAGTTTATGTGACAGTTCAGTTAACCATTTAGTTTTATCAAACAGAATAGTAGTTACTTTCAGCCCATTGTCATTAAAACCATGTTAATCCTTCTTTGACCACTTGCTTCTAGGAATGTAACTGACCAAAGATAACCCAAAGAAGCAATTAAAAGAACTTCTTTCTTTTTTAGGTAGATCATTATCCAAATTAGAGTTAATTTGGTCAAGGACCTCTTTTTCTGTCACTGGTCTCTTTTTATTTGCATGGAGACAAGTTCTTTAGGGACTGATTTTGATTGAGGAAAACTATCTAGTTTCAGAATCAATAGTTAATAAAACACTGATAAGAGGTTTCTATTTCAGATTAGTCAGTCTTCAGGCTAGGATACTTTGAAAGTGCTTCTGAACATTTTAAAAAGGGACTTGGGGTGTAGTCTATATGGGGTGTTTATCTGGTCATTTCCCTTCTATACAGACAGACTTGTTCAGTTGGAGGCAGCCATTATCACTGGCCCCTCTCTCATTCAGTCAGTTGTCCCCTACTTGCCAAATGTAGATGGTACCAGTTTTTCCTAAGCCTGCTTTAGCCAGGGCAAAGGGCATTAGTTTCTTTTAGAAACACCATGGCTCAGAACAGATCCTAGAATCCTTTAATAATGGAAGGAGAGAAATTGCCACAGGTGAATTGTTCCTGAGTGCTAATCTAGTTGAAATAACTAGAGTTTGAAGGATATGAAAGTAAAATAAGATTGCAAAAGTAGACTGGAACCAGATGATAGAGGATGAGACTAAGGTGTGGCAATTAATTAATTAATTTTTAGTGGCAATAGAGAGCCCAAAGAATGGTATTGAATTGGGAGAGTAGAATGGTTGACCTGTGCCTTACTTAGGAAGATTATTTATAATAATATGTGTTCCATAAGGGAATGGAGATGCTGGCAATATGGAGGTCCAGTAGTAATTTGGGTGAAAGATGAGGGTAAGAATGGATATGATGGTAATATGGGTAGGGAGAGGGGGGCAGATGTGAGAGATTGTGGAAATGGACTCAAAGAGACCAGGCAATTGATTGGGTATAGGGGAGGTATGGGAGAGTCAGAGCTAACCCTGAACTTTTCTCCCTGGATGACAGAGAGGTTGGGAGTGCTTTTAAGTAAAAATAGATGGGCAGCTAAGTGATGAAGTGGATAGAGCACCAGCCCTGAAGTCAGGAGGACCTGAGTTCAAATTTGACCTCAGACCCTTAACACTTCCTAGCGGTGTGACCTTGGGTGAGTCACTTAACTCCAAGTGCCCCAGCCAAAGAAAAAAGGGAGGGCAGGAAATATGAGAGAAGCATTTGGAGGCAAATTTGATACCTTATTTGTATATGTGGATTTTGAGAAGCTGATGGATCATGGAGGATATCTGTGGAAATGACTCAGTCTTTAGGTGCTATGCAAACAAAAATTGCACAATTATAATTTGCTTCTCATTATGGGATGGCAATTATTAAAGGGGACACAACCTCAAAAACAGAGTTTTTCTTAATCACATTTCCTAGCCACAGAATAAACTAGGTTTTAAAGATGATTAAAGAATCACAGATAATATTATAGGACAGAAAGGCAGAAGACAAGATATACACAATTATAAACCCAAATGCCCACTTATTATTCTTTATAAAATCTTTGAGAGCCAATGTGACATAGAAGATAGCTGGCCTCTTCTCTCCCCTTTTCTCCTTTTTCCCTTTCTTTTTCTTTTTCTCCTTTCTTTTCTGTTTCCCTTCCCCTTTTCTCTTCCCTTCTATATTCTTCCCTCCCCTTATTCTTATTCCTTTTCCTTTTATCCTATCCCCTTCCCTTCTTCTTTCCCTTGCTGTTTCTTCTTTTCCCTTTTTTTTCTGATGCCAGTGAAGTTATACATTTAATCCCTATCCCAAAAAAATCTTTATGAAAATGGTCCCTGTCTGCCAGTTCTGAGAGCCTCCTTAATGAAATTTGAGAAGGAAACAAGCCAACTTTGTAACAGGCACTTTTCTATAGCAAGTCTCAGTTCCACTCTCACACTGCTGGCTAAAAGCTCTACACTTATAGTGTAATTATAAGATCCTGCAAAAGCTGGTCTTAGTGGATTACAGAAAAGTCATTTGACTCAGTAGAATATTCACTCTTAAAGGCTTTTTTCCCAGAGAGGTGGCTCACATGAGTATACTAAGGTCATGCAAGCTTCAATGTCATTCCTAACCATAGAAAAAAAATTCACTGAGTTGTCAGCTTCAAGGGAGGTGTAAATCAGGGAGGTACAAACTCCAAACAGTTCTTTACTAGTAGCATTGACATTGCCTATGGTCAAGTTCTGAGGTTCTCTGCCTCAACCTTCTCATCTGTAAAATGGGAATAAGAATACTCATAGTCCTCACTGGATTATGAGATCATATGAAGTCATATTTATAAAGCTTGTAAATGTCAGAGGTTTATGTAAATGGCAGCTCTTCTCATTCATGCTTGTAAGAGACTTTTTATTGGTACCAGAATGAATGAAGGCTATTGTTCTAAGTACTATAATAATTGCTACTGTTTACATGGCCTTAAAGAGTACCTGGAAGGTCCAAGATGTGCCAATTGAGACAATACATTTTATTTTGACCACTAGGCAAAGAATATAGAGTAGTATATTAGGATGAAAATTTTCATTTCAAAGTAAAATTATAATATTTTTGCATAAATTGATGCTACTGGTCCTTCTAATGTTAAAATTTGCAAAGCCAATAAGTAAGTTTTCTTTTGAGCCACACAGAAACTCTTTGTGGAAAGGACATTAGATGAGGAAACAGAGAGATACAATGACTTGTCCATATTCATACAACTAGCATCCTAGACAGGCTTTGAATCAGGTTTTCCTGATTCCAAATGGAGGGCTCTAGTCATGTTGATTCGTTAGTTACTATTCTAGAGCAGAGTCTGGAAAGAAGGAGATAAAAGAAAAAGTATATTTGGCTGGGGCAGAGAAGAGGGGGGAAGGAAGCTTCTGAGTCAGGGAGATGGTCCAAGCTAAGACTGAATAATAAATAAAGAATGAATCTGGAGCAAGTAAGGCAGTGTGAGGACTCTTGACCCTGAGCCATATCTATTTGTCTGATTTCTTAGAAGAGAGAATTACTTACCTCACAAATATGTATTTAGATTCAAAAGAAAACAAGACTTGCTTGATATCTGTTCACTGCTAATAAAGGAAATCAATACATTTGGGAGTTTGTTGACACCCTGGTGTGGAAAGACTGGTGTCACTGACCTAGAACAATTATGATCTACTACCTTAGGTTCATTGACCTAGAGCTGAAAGAGACCTCATAGACCATCTGGTCCAACTCCTTTGTTTTACAGATGGGGAAACTGAGGCCCAGTGAGTCTAGTGACTTGTTCAAAGACACTCACAACAGGCAGTTTAATTCAGGTTCTCTGAGTCCAGAGTCAGTGTGCTTTTCATAGTACCATGCTGCCTTATTGGGACTTCTTGAGCAACTGACATTCATCCTTGGCCCAGTTTAGCAATTGGTGTGAGAGAGAAGGGGCCAGAGGAGTGTGCTGATGTCATGTGCCAGGCTTCACTACAGAATGCTGATGAAATTACTAAAAGCATATATAATTTCATTTTCTGTTTTTTTTTCCTATATCTGACTGGAGTTACCTTATTCTTGATGGTAGCAAGATGCAACTTCAATGGGTTTTCTTGGACATTAATGATGGTTTAAAATATTTCATACTAAGTCACTGTTAGCCACTCTTAGAAAGAATAATGTGTTTTTAATGTGATCCTTTCCCCTTGTTGGGACTATAGAGGTCGAATGCTGGTCCTGGAGTCAAGGCCAGCTTTCAAATTCTGACACTGGCTCCTTAGGTTGCCTAACCTCTGCCTCAATTTTCTCATCTATAAAATGGGAGTAATAATGATAATAATAATAATGTCTACTTACCAGTATTGTTGTGAAGATAAAGTGAGATATATGTAAGACTTTTGGAAAACCTTTAAATGGCATGTAATAATAGTTGTCTTCGTTACCTTATTATTAATAAGATTAAGGTCAAGGATTCTGGGAGCCATAGACAAAAAGAAAACAAAACAAAAGAAAAAAAGTAAAATGAGAAGAGTCAGGAGAACTTGAGTTCAAATTCACATATTATCTCTGTGACCTAGGACAAGTCTTTTAACCTTGTTTACCTCATTTTCCTCATATGTAAAATGAACCTAGAGAAATAAATAGAAAACCACCCAGTATTTTTGCCAAGAAAACTCCAAAAGGAGTTACAAAGAATTGGACACTACTTAAGTGACATTGAGCTCAAGACTGGGGAAGATACAAAATGTAAATAAGAAATAGTTTCTGCCCTCCATGAAATTATTGCACCACACAGGGATAGCTGTAGTACACCGTGCTACATAGTAAGTGTATTAGAGGTTTGCAAAACAAAATTGAATCATGTGCTGACTTGAGTATTAGGGCCTCACCTGTTCCTAGCTGCTTTTTTTCTAAAAAATAAAAAAAGCAACCATCTGGAATGCTCAGTGACCTTTCCCTGCTCTCTCCCATGCTAGAGGATTCCATTTGGGGATTCCAATGATGAATATATGCTTTCTACTTCATGGTGGATTGAGAAATCAAGATCAGGACTAGATATGGGATTTCATTGTTAAAAGGGCATTCCCAGATGAAGACACTAGTGTGGGTGACATCTTCGATGAAGTTCTAGCCATTGAGAGTTGATTAAATAGATTTGGGATGGAAAACACCATCTGTATCCAGAGAGAGAACTATGGAGCCTGAATGTGGATCAAAGCATAGTATTTTCGCTTTTTTTTTGGGGGAGGGTTGTTGTTTTTTTTTCTTTCTCATTGTTTTTCTCCTTTTTGGTCTCATTTTTCTTGCATAACACGACAAATATGGAAACATTTAAAAGAATTGCACATAAATAATCTGACAGTGCTTGCTGCCTTGGGATGGGGGAGTAAGAGAGAGAGAGGGAGAGAAATTTGGAGCATAATTTGGGAGGTGGGTGCTTTTTAAAAATCCTGTTTTATGGATGAAATGAAGCAAACAAAGTTCATGCCTTGCTTGAGTCACATAGCTAGGAAGTATCTAAGGTTGAATTTGAATTCAGCTCTTCAGAATTGAAGTGTAGCATTCTATGTAGTACACTATTATATAATTACCACAAAACTTTAGAATGTAAAAAGGACCTTAGAAGCCTTTTAGTCCCACCTATAGTTCAACAACCCCCCCCCCCCCTCACTTGCATCTCAAAAACTTGTGGTTATAGGATTTCCAAAGGCCAGCAAATCCAATTCTCTGCTTCTAGAAAGCTTTCATTTAGATTGTTCTGTGGGGAAAAAGGGGAAAGGATGCATTCATAGTCTTTATGTAAATCTGAGGTTGCACTTAGCACACTGATGTTGTAGGGCTAGTGGGTAAACTGAGCCAGAATTTGAAACCCAATCTTCCTGACTCTAAACCTCAATGCCCCACCCCTTACTCCGTATTGCCTCTTGAAGGCTATTGCTATAGGCTAGAAGTTTTGCTTCTATTAGACTGTGAGCTCTTTGAGGTTAGGGACTGTTTTTCACTTTTTTTTTTTTTTGTATCCAATTATTTAGCATACTGCTTGGATTTGTAATAGGTACCTAATTAATGTTGTTGACTTGTGCTTGTAAAGGCTTTGTGGTCCTGAAGGATTAGCTTCAATAAATCCAGAGGAGTTCATTCTTAGTTTGACCTCAAGATGGCTAATTCTTTATGGCCAAAGGAACTCTTATTTAAAGCCTATGTCCAGAAGTGCTTCCTCTTAACAAGAGGAAGATTGTATACAACCACTCAAATAGTCAGGCAACAAACGTTTATTAAGAACTTAGTGTATGTTAGGCATGGTTGCTAAATGATATCAAGGAAGGCAAAAGATAGTGGGCTTTGACTATACAAGTTTGTAGATTTTCCAGTTAGAAGGAAAGCAGAAATAATCCTCCTAGAACTGACAGCAGAGTTAGAAGATTCCTAGAGTAGACATTTATTAACCACTTGTTAGATATACCTTGCCTTCTTGGAACATAACAATTAATACTGAATATATAACATCTTCCCTTCTTTCTCATTTGTCCCCTTCTCTCTACTTTTACATCTCTGCCCTTATTAAGGCCCACATAACCTCATGTTTGGATGATTGCAATGATCTCTTCACTAGAGAAGGAAATGGCAAATCATTCCAGTATCTTTACTAAGAAAATCCCAAATGGGGTCATAGAATAGCAACAGCAATGACCCCTTAATTTGTCACCCTATTTCTAGCACCTCTCTTTTCAAATCCATCCTCTGCTAGATTGATTTATAAAACACATATCTGTCCATGTTATTCCCTTAATCAGAATCTTTAGTGGCTCTTTATTGTTTTTAGGCTAAAATAGAAAATCATTAGTCTGTTTTTTAAAGAGCTCTCTAATTTAACACCTTTAAGCTTTTCAATCTTGTTTGTTATTATTCCCCTTTCCACAATCTCTCTTCTAGTTAAGTTGTCTTGTGCTTGACTTTCCTCTCCTAGAATATTCTTATTTTTTGTTTCTGTAGCACAGAATCCTTGGCTACCATCTCAGTCTTGTTAAGGTCCTGCTTATCTTATTCCTCCCTCTTGAGATTGCTCTATTTTTATAAAGTATATCTATAATTAGAATTATCATATAGTTTATTTATAATAATAATTATAAAATTTACTTATAATTAGTTCTATAGAATATAATTATGATAAAATATATTTATAATTATTATATAGCATATAATTATGATAGAATGTTTATAATTATAATAATTTATAATTACAGTAACCATTAGGAATAATAACTAGCATATATATAACACCTTGAGGTCTGTGAAGTGCTTCAGAAATTGTAAAGCATATTATTCTTACAATAAGACTAGGATGATGATCTCCATTTTATAGATGAAGAAACTAAGGTAGATAGGTTGATTGACTTGTAATGATCACACAGTTGGAAGTATCAGACAAGATTCAAACTTCAGTCTTCCTGACTCCAGGCCTAGTACTTTATAACTTACATCATCCTATTTCTTTCCAAATACTTTGCATTAACTTATCTATGTGAGAACAATGGGAGATCCTGCAGGATAGGGATGATTTCATCTTTGTATGAGGAAGCTTTGTTGGTTGGTCACTTTCATTTGCATTCAATTCTTTATGACTCCATTTGGGATTTTCTTGACAAAGATACTAGAGTGGTTTGACATTTCCTTCTCCAGCTTATTTTATAGATGAGAAAACTAAGGCAAACAGGGTTAAGTGACTTGCCCAGAGTCATGCAGATAGTGAATGTCCAATGCTGGATTTGATGTCTAGAAGATGAGACTTGTGATTCCAAACCCAGGATTCTATTCATTAGGCCACCTGGCTGTCTGTACATAGTATAGCGAAGGCTTAACAAATGTTTGTTGAATTGAATTGGAAATGGGATACTTTACAATAAATATTTTAGACTCAATAGACAAAGCTGTACAATAAATGCTTATGGAATAGTATTATATAATCCTGTGCAATCTAGTAGTTCTCTGAGCTCTGGTTTCCTGCTTTGCAAAATGGGGATACTATCCTTTTGTATTTCTCTTCTGTCTTTTTCTTAAATGTTTCCCTCTCCCCCCGCAATCCCTCACTCTTCAGTGAACTTTATCCCTAACACACACCCTTTGCTTTGTACTTTGGGTGAATAGACTAGAGAAAACTGACCTGAACTTTTGTCCAAGACAAATGGCTTTCTACTTCTTTTAGAAAGGTCATCGATTATGAAAATAAAGTCCCTAGGAGTTTGAGAAGGAAATACTCTCCTTTCCAGTAATTCCTGGTATGGTTTGCCAGCTGGGATTGCTTTCATCTAAGTGGAACTGACCAGCCTGCCTAGGGCTACCCCATTAATGGGGGTATGATTTCATCAGTATATGCTTTCTTTTTCCACTGTGAATTTGTGGTTTTAAAAATTCTGATTTCTACTGTGTACTTTTGTAGAAGAACTTTCTTCCCTTCCAGAAAAGAATAGGACTGGGGTGAATTCTTTTTCCAAGGTGATAATTAAACAAGGAATTGTGTATCTCTGCAAAAGTTTTTTTCCCCCCCAAGGAAGCAAATGGAACTCTTTAGAAAATATTAATGCTGAAGGAAAAGAGAGTTATTGAATATTAGCTGAATTAAATTCAGCAACTACTTACTGGAAGCCATCTTTGGAGTAGGCACTGGCCATAAAAGATAAACATTAGACACTCTTTGCACTCAGGGAAATTACATCTTATCGAATCTCCAAAGTTATTTCTGGAGAGAGAGGGTGTTTTAATAACCAGGGATGGAGAAATAACTCTTACAGGAGTTGGTGTCTGAGCTGCATAAAAGTCAGATGAGAAAGGTGCATTTCAGACAGAGAGGACCATTTGTACATGGTTACTGGAGGGGGTAGTTGTGTACAGAAAACTAATAAATTACTTGGAAAAAAAATTCACCCCAATCTTATGCTTGACCACTACATGTTAAATATAACAAGTTACTTTAACTGGAATATAGGACAAGTGAGAGGACAATAAGATCAAATAAGATTAGAAAGATAGGGAAGAGTATACATTATGAAGGATCTTAAATAACCAGCTTTTGAGTTGTCCTAGAGACTATGGGGAGTCATTGAAAATTTTTGAGTTGGGGGATAAAAAGTAGAGATAACCAAGTGGAATGGTATGAGTATAAATGAAATAAAATTTAAATCTCAGAAGAAGCTGTCTTGAGTTGAGAAAAATCGAGTTTCTTGAAAAAATAAGAGAACTGCTTTTTGCTGGAAAGAAAAGGGCTTTGGAGGAGAATCACATCTATAGAGTTCTTCCACCCTCTGACTCATATTTGTGAGTCACATCTGGTGTCCAGATGTTACTATGGCCCTGAGTTGATTTTGAATGTGATTCTGCTAATATAGCTTGTAAGGAAAATATTTCTTCAGCTCTTGAAAGTAAGCATGGTAGTTATAATTTCCTTGTTTCTCTTCGGCTATGGGGTAGAGCACGCCCCACTCTGATTTGGCTAGAGTAGAGAGTCCCTTTGGAGGGTAACTTGTGGTGCTGATTCACTGGCCGGGTGATTTTCACTTTGTTTCATGGAGTTTGTTTCTATGGTGACTTCAGAGTTGACAGGAAGTTGCCTTATGAAGCAGAGAAAACTTGGCAGTTGGAGAGATGATTCATTTTCACTCTCGTTCTGAAGGAATCCCTCTTAAAAGACCATCTCACTTATCAGTTTCTTAAGTATTTTTTCTACCTGTTTTCTCAGCACAGTGTCTAGCTTATTTTAAGAACTTATTAAATTAATGTATTGATAAATTATCTATTTGATAGTCTTTAATGATGAATCAAATATGAACTTATCAAAGAATAGTCATATATATATATTTGATTCTATTTCTGAGTTCTCTCTGCTTTCTTTGTTTAATTTCTCTGTTCTTTTTTTCTGGAACTATATAGCTTTTAATCATTCTTGCTTTAAAATACATTTTTCTAGTTTTTTTAAAATTTATTTTTCTAGTATAGTATTTTAAAAAATCAGTCTCTCCTATTTTTTATATTCTCCCCAGTTGATGACCTCCCTCCCTCCCCCCAAAAAATAACCCAAAACTTCAAACCCTCCAAAAAAATCTTCAATACATGTTCAGATAGTAGGACAAAATACATTTCCCCATTAATTGTGTTTGAAAATTTATGCCTCTTTCTGCATTTGAAAGTTATCACTTCTCGGTTGAGAGATGAATTATATATTTCATCTTTATTCTTTTGGACTTATAAATTCTCACTGTGTTAGATCAGAGTCTTTTCCAAAATCCCTCCAAGAATATCAGGATATATGATGACATAAGCTACTGAGCCATTTTGTAACAAAGAATTTATGCTCAGCGTTTCCAGAAAGACCATCATGAAGATAATTACATACAGCCTGTACACTACCATCTATTGCAAAGAAAAAACATTAAATAAACCCTTACTGTGTTATTTCTTGATCTCAATGAGGAGGTAGGAAAACCTATGAGATCATTCCAATTAAATGAACACAGACTAGAATACTCTGAATTTTATGCATATCTGGGCACAGAGGAAGATGGAGGGAGGTATGTTGGAAATATGGCTCAGAATCAAGAAACAAAAGCTGTTAACCTACATAAAAGCCTCACACCTAAAAATCATGAATACTTTATTCAGCAAGAGAGTTGAGAGATGCTGGAGAGAGCACAGATTGTATTGAATCACAGAATATGAAACAGAATCAATATAGACACAAAGTAACACACCTGGTTACCTTTGTGGTAGTTTGGTATTGACCATCCCTGTAGAAAGCTAGGGTGGCAAAGTGGAGCACTTCACTTGGAAACAGAAAGATTTATCTTCATAAGTTCAGATCTGGCCTCGGACACTTACTGGTTGTGTGTCATTTGATCCTGTTTGCCTCAGTTTCTTATCTGTAAAATGAGTTGGAGAAGAAAATGGTCAATCATTCCAGCATCTTTGCCAAGAAAACCCTAAATGAAGTCAGAAAGAGGGGGACACAACTGCCTAACAATAACATGTCTTTAGAAGCAATGACAGTTTAATGGGGCATTGCAAAACCCTAAGGCACTTTACAAATATAAGTTTTTGAGGACTTGTGTGTTGTTTTAGATTATATTGGGTCAGTTAAGCATTGCCAAAGGAAATAGGAAATTGATTAAAAAAAAAAGTAAACAGGAGTATGTCCATTTTTAGAATAGTGGCGTCACAGTGAAAGCTTATTTAGAAATGAAAGTAATGATTCTTTGTTGCTGGTTTTCTTTTCCTTAAGTGTAATGCGTTGACCAAAACCAAATAGGAAGAGTTTCAGTCAGTGGAAGAAAAGACAGATTTAGGACATGACCACAAGGATAATTCATCATATCAAAGAAGATATCTCTGTCTTCCAAACCGCCAACTGAGCTCTGCTAGTGAATAGGATGCCCAAGAATGAAGACTTAATCTGGAGTGCTTGAACAATTGTGAGCCTAATGCATTTAGGCATTTCCACCTACCCACCTACCCACCTACCCATTCATCCTGACTAACTTAGCTTATAGTAATGGGAGGTAGACATCCCTCTTACCTCCTGGTGGAATCATGTTAAACCACAAAGCCCACAGAAATTTTTTCTATAAAAATATGATATAAACACAAACTCCTTTGTTTAGCTTTTAAAGCTATTTATGATATGTCCCCAACCCATGTTTTTTCAGTTTATGTACTTCTTTACCCTCATTCATTCTGTAATTTAGCCAAATACCCTCATTCATTCTGTAATTTAGCCAAACTGGTCTATCTGATTCTCTCACACAGTTAGAAAATTTCAGTTTAGATACTACCTTCTTCACAAAGCCAGTTTTTCATTCCCCTCAACTGCTAATACTCCCACCCAAACTCCTTTTTATTTATTTTGCAGATACCGATATGACTTGGTTTTTTTTATTTTTTATTACAATGTAGGTTCATTTTGAGTAGAGCTTTTTTAAAATCCTAATTTGTAGCTTTGTTTCTGAGCTATAAATGCTCACACTAAAAAAAAAAAAAATTAGTAATTGGCTTTCAGAAGTTTTAGCACAGCTCTGGGTTAGATAGAGGGATAGGGATAGATCCTGTGATTTCATTAGGATAGGGAACATCAAAATAAGGAAACTCCCTCTCTCAGTGCAAATAGGCATCTTTCCTGTAATTTATAGCTTTAGATATTTACCTTGAACTCCATGTTCTAGGTTTGATTACTTTATTATTATTTTTGCAAGGCAAGTTGGGGTTAAGTGACTTGCTCAGATTATTTAGCTAGTAAGTGTTAAATGTCTGAAGCTGGATTTTTACTCATATCCTCCTGACTCTAGGTCAGTGCTTTATCCACTGTGCCGGTAGCTGATTTATTTTCTTTTTAAAAAATATTTTATTTTCAATTCATGAAACAAAATAAGCATTTCCATTACACAGTATAATAAAAAGATGATTGCATGAAACTACAAATCTGCCATTACAACTTGCTCTTCCCTCCAAATAAACAAAGTTATCATGTAAAATTCTTTTTTTTCTCCCCCTTGCCCTAGAAATGGCTACCATTAGACACAAATAGGTGTGTATGTGTGTATATATATATATATATATATATATATATACACATATATATGTATATGTGTGTGTATATATATATATACATATATATGTATATATATGTGACTCTCTCTCTTTTTCTGTCTTTATACCATCTATATATACTCATAGATATACCCATATATCTACATACATACATACATTTATATATATATATATTTATATAAAATTATTCCATACTTCTATCAGTTCTTTCTATACATGCAGATAGTTTCTTTCTTCATATGTCCTTTATTTTTAATTTGGGTATTTATAATAGTCAAAATGACTCAGTCACTCAAAGTTATGCTTAAAATATTGCTATTCCTACATGCATTGTTCTCTTGGTTTTGCTCACTTTGCTCTCTGTTATTTCATGCAAGTCTTTCCATATTTTTCTTATAGCACAGTAGTATTCCATCACAATCTTATACCAAAACTTGTTCAGATATTACCCAATTGATGGGGACCCCTGCAATTTCTAGTTCTTTGCCACCACAAAGAGAGCTGCTATAAACATCCTATTCACATTCAGTTATAATTACTATTTGTGAATTTCCTTTTGTCTAATTTTTACTCACTATTTTCTTTCTCAGCCTTTGTTACTGATCTGGAGGACAGATTGAGGAGAGACAATAAAGCCTATATGTTTCAGAGTTAAAATGTGAATATAGATCTTGTTGCTTTTAAGGTTGCTTCTGTCTGCTATGTCATGTCTGATACATAGCAGATGATTAATAAATACTTGCTGTTTGAAGCACTGATATGTTCCATGTTGCTGTTTATACAAATCCCATCAAGAATCTATATTGACAGTCTATCCTTTGGCTCCTTAGGCAACCAGAGGCACAGTTACTGCCTTCCCTGGCTTTGATGACCGGGCTGATGCTGAAATCCTTCGAAAAGCAATGAAGGGACTTGGTAAGAAAATCTTTAGCATTTTGTACAATTTTCTTTACACAATAATGTTCTTGGCAATAATGTCTTAGAAAAGATGGTTTTTGTCACTAAAACATTTTGACTTCACAGAGAGATTAGTTTAAAAAATTTTCCTCCTGCCTTCCCTCTAAAGCTACCTTAAACATCATGGTATAGTAGAAAAATCCTCAACTCGGGTGTCAAAGGACCTGAATTCTAATACTAGGTCTGTCATTTAGGCCTATATGACCTTTGGAAAGTTAACTAATGTTCCTGGATCTCCCTTTCCTCATCTATGAAATGAGGAAGTGGGATTAGTTAACCTCTCAAGGCCCTTCCAGCCCTGGCCCTCCAAATCCCTTCAGCCAGCCTTGGCAGGAACATAGGATATTACTAAGCCTTGAAGGCTTCCCAGAATTCTCAAACCTGCCAGAGCTTGCCAACCACTGATTTAGAAAACTCAGACTGTAACTACAGTCACACTCTATAATGGGACACCATGGGACCCAAATCCCCCCAAAAAGTATTGTTTAAAAAATGTCAATGATCTTTTTGAACTCACCAAGAAATGTAGTAAGAACAGAAGCTGTAACTGCTAACTGGAGAGAGTGGAGAATGGGAAAATGAGGGAAAGGTAATCCTTTAGAGTGTTGTGGCTTTTTTAGGGAACTCTTGGGTCATAGTGGGGCCTAGAAGAGTGGGGATATTTAGGAAAAGAACTGAGATTGTTTATGAATTAATTGCAGGTACTGATGAAGAAAGCATCCTGACTCTCCTCACAGCCCGAAGCAACGCCCAGCGCCAAGAAATCGCAGAGGCATTTAAAACTTTATTTGGAAGGGTAAGTGTCCATTGTTAAATGACAGAATTAGAATATGACAGGACCAGGCTATATGACGCATGTTGGAAACAGGCCCATCTAAATTAATTTTGGGCATCTAGGTGATATTCTAGTGCATAGAAAGGTGGGCTTGGTGGTGGGGAGACTCATCTTCCTGAGTTCAAATCTGCCTTCAGACGCTTAGTAGGTGGGTGACCTGGGCAGGCCACTTAATCTCTATCGGTGCCAGTTTCTTCATTTATAAAATGGAGATCATAATAGCACCTGCCTCTCAGTATTATTTTGCAAGCCTTAAAGTTCTTTGTAAATATGTTATTTTATAAGTAACATATAAATATATATTATTCTTATAACGCAGGAGTGACAATTCTACTCCCCTATTTCATAAACTCCCTTTGAGCTTCTTATTATTATCTGTAAGGTTAAATATAAATTACTTCACAGTTGGATCCTACCTACTCTTTCAATTTCACTTAGTACATATTTTTCTCTTCTACACACTCTGTAATCCAGTCATAATGGTCACTGAGTCATTCTTTGTGTATGTATGTGTGCATACACACACACACACACACACACACACTCTCCATCTCCAATCTTGCCGTCATTGCATTAACTGTCTCGAATCCCTGGGATGCCTTCCTTTTCACCTCTGAGCATTCCTTAACTTCCTGATGTCTGTTGTAAGAGCCTTTTCCATTTAATGTTCCATTCTGTCTACTCCATATGTAACTTATATATGCTGTCTTCCCCTTTAGAATGTAAACTTCTTGAGAGTAGGGATTATTTTCATTTTTCCTTTAAATCCTAATTTAGCATATAGTTACCACTTAGTAAATGCTGAATGTTGAAAATTGATTGCCACATATCCCTTTTCTTTAGAGCTTTTAAAAATTATATTCACTTAACTTCATTTAGAAGTGAATGGTATAGTGATTAAAAGACTTGGACTTGGACCCGAGTTCAAATTATGCCCCCTGACACTTATTAGCTATGTGACCCTAGGCAAATCACCAAACCTATTCTCATTTTCCAAATCTGTAAGATGAGGGGATTGGATGGAGTGACCTTAAAAGTATTCTTCTACTGCTAAATCTTTGATTTTTTTTGAACATCTATTATTTGTGAAGAGATAGCTTGTGTATGGAAGAGGGGACTCATTTAACACTCTTTTCCGGTCAATCCATCTGTGTTTTCCTTTTGGCAGGATCTTCTGGATGACTTGAAATCAGAACTGACGGGGAAATTTGAGAAGCTTATTGTGGCTCTTATGAAGCCTGCCAGGCTTTATGATGCCTATGAACTGAAGCATGCTCTGAAGGTAAGGGAGGAAGAAAAAGAAGAAAAAGAATCCATTCTTAAAAGCAATCAATAGTAGATTTTCTTGAAGAACCAGTCTTTGTTCTGCAATAAAAGTAAAAATGCCTTACCACATTCTTTAGTTCTGCTTTTACAAATAGCTCTGAATTGTTTTAGTGAGGCTGCTTGGAAGCTCATAGTAAGATAAAGCAAGGGGAAGAGAGAAGAGAAGGAAGGAAATCGACATGTCATTTTTAGACAAAATATTTAAGTCTTGATTTCTGCCTAATTTAATAATATCCTTTAGGTTCTTCTTGAATCTATCATCCTATCAGAGCTTTTAATTATTTGCTGCATTTGGATGTTAGCTTGAGAAGTTATCATTGTAGGAGAAAGTCAGGGTAGTTTAGTGGATAGAGAACCAAGGAAACATGTCTTAGTTGTACTGGCTGTGGGACTCTGGGCCAGTTACTTCACTGATTGCTTAATTTTCCAGGCTACTCTCAAAGACTATTATAAAGGGCACCAAAGGTGCCAGTCTATATTGGAAGTTCTTTTTTTAAAGGAGTTTCCTCATCTGGGAATTTCCTCTGCCAATAAAATCATAAACTCTATCTCTATAATCTTATTCATTAATAGGATAATAAAAAATATAATAATTATTGATGAATAAAGCTATGACAACTTTGATAATGCAGTTTAAATCAACAAACATTTATTAGACAGCTATTATATGTATGACCCTGGGGTAAGTCCTAGGAGGAAACACTTCCCATTTTTAGTTCAAGAAGGGAAATGAGATAGAATTACCAGGATGGGGAATTTTTTCCTCTCTTCCCCGGCTCCTTCTGAGAACAAGATAGCATGTTGTAGCTCACAATGTAGAAGATGGTGACTGATTATAATTCTGGCTAAAGCATCCTAGATGACAGTTGCCAGCACAACAAATGGCATTTACAGAGACAATATATCATAGTGGCTAGAGGGCTAGACTTTGTTGGAATCATATCTGGTTTTAAATTATGCCTTTGCTACTAGGGCAAGTCACAACCTCATTGTAAAATGGGAATAAAGTTCTTTCTTTTTCTATTTTTTCTTATTTTTCATTTAAGTTTTAAATAAATAATGAAAGATAAAAAATAGGAATGATTATATTGCCTACTTTACTGTGCTATCCTGAAAATCAGATGAGAAAAGTACTGTGTAAATGTCCCTTTTCCATTCTGGGAGGCTCACTACCTTGTAGAAGGGTCCTTTTTCGGATAGGTACACCTGGAACACTTATGCTGGCTGATCAAATTTTATTTATTTATTTAAAATAGTATTTAATTTTTTTCCCCGGCTAGATTCAAGAAATTTTTTTTTTTGGGGGGAGGCAATTGGGGTTAAATGACTTGCTCAGGGTCACACAACCAGGAAGTGTTAAGTGTCTGAGGCTAGATTTGAACTCATGAGCTCCTGACTTCAGGGCTGGGGCTCTATCTACTGTGCCATCTAACTGCCCCTCAAGAACATTTTGAATATTAGTTTTTGTAAGGTTTTGAGTTTCAATTTTTTTCCTTCCCCTCCCCTCTTCTGAAGATGATAGGCAATTTGATATAGTTTATAATATGATATGTAAATCATATTTTAAATAGTATTTTATTTCCTCCCCTGGCTAAATTAAGAAAATTTTTAGCATTTTTAAAAAAAAAGATTTTGAGTTTCAAATTTTTTTCTTTCCCTCTTCTGAAGATGGTAGGCAGTTTGATATATTTTATACACGTACTATCATGTTAAACATTATTTTCATATTAGTCATAGTTGGCTGACCAAATTTTAAACCACCTAATCTGGGTTCAACCAGTTTCCAATCATTGATATGGATCACCTCTGTCTCCTAGGACTTTCCTGTCCATTCTTGCCTAGATTTCTGGCAAACTTAGCTTGCCTCCTAAATCCTGAATATCCTGTGGATTTGGGCTGGTGATCAACCCTTTTTTCCTCCTTGTGAGTGGGGCGCCCACATTTCTTTTTTCTTTTTTTATTATTATTATTATTTTTTAATTTTATAATTATAAATTTTTTTGATAGTATATATGCATGAGTAATTTTTTTATATAACATTATCCCTTGTATTCATTTTTCCAAATTTTCCCCTCCCTCCCTCTACTCCCTCCCCTTGATGACAGGCAATCCCATACATTTTACATGTGTTACAGTATAACCTAAATACAATATATATGTGTAAATCCAATTTTCTTGTTGCACGTTAAGTATTGGATTCTGAAGGTATAAGTAACCTGGGTAGATAGACAGTAGTGCTAACAATTTACATTCACTTCCCAGTGCTCCTTCTCTGGCGCCCACATTTCTAAATGGACAGTTCAGATATTTCCCAGTCCATGGCATCATCTCAAGTCCTTGACTTGTTTACTTAAGTCAACTTTGACACACTCGGGTTCTTCTTAACTCTCTCCTTGTGCCCACTGTCAGGAGCCATCAGAGGACAGTGCCCAGGAACTCCTCCACCAGTGTGGCCCTTCAAGGACTGAGGGACTCATTCTCCTTGGAGACTTTTAGGAGTCTGTTCCGGAGACACTGCTTTGGGTTCTAAGATCAGCCAGGTTTTAGCTTAGGGGTCTTTTCTTGTGAGTGTCCTGGACCCCTTGATCAGCCTATGGACCCCTTTTCATAATAATGTTCTCAGGTGTATAAAATAAAATACATATCATTAGCAAAAGAAACCAAATATCTTGAAATAATATAGCCAAGCTAAATTTTTTTTAAACAAATATATTCATGGACCCTAAGTTAAGAACCCTGGTTCTAGAGAACTCAGCTCTCAAGCCATCTATGATCCAAATTCAGAAGTTTCTCATGATAAAGAAGAGCTTGTTCATTCCGCTGAAGTACATCAGTGGTTCCTGCTATGGGACAATCTTTGCCCATAGTTTTTGAAGGAATTCTTAGTCCCTTTGTAATCATTCTTTAACCTCTGCCCAGTCATTTTAATGCCTGTTCATTTGTTTTATTTTTTTATTTTTTTTACTATTCTGTAACTCATTGAACTTCTTTTATTTTCTCACCTGTCTCTTCTTTCCTAATATCTGTTGACAATTCTTCAAAGCAAATTTTCTTTCCTTATCTCTTGGTTTCAGTGTTTATCTGAACAACTTTTTACATTTGTTCCTAATGATAGGATTTTGTCTTCTTAAGGGCAAAGATCTAATCCATATTTAACTTTTAAACTTTTAACATTTAACTGCTTTGAAGCAGACTATCTTTATCCATTGTCTTCATCTGAGGCTTTTATTCCCCCACAAGGAATCATTCTTCTCCTCAACTAAATATTACTCTGAAGGATTTTTCCAACAGGAATTCTTGTATTTTAGTCTTCAGAATCCTCCTGGTCTAGTAGATTATCAGTTTCCCTAAAGTGCTGTCTCTCTTTTTCACTCAGATGTTATCCATCTAAACCCCATCTCAGAGTGGGTCAGAGCTATAAGTAACAGGAGGATTAGTGGCTTTTAGCCTGAAGTATGAGAAGCTTAATTGAAGGAAGCTAGTTGTGTGGTGCTTTTTATTTATTTAAAGAAAAGTACAGCAAGACCTTTTATTTTATTTTCTTAATAGTGTTTTATGTTTCAGTTACAGGTAAGATAGTTTTTTAACATTTATTTGATTTACTTTATTCATTTGTGAATATCAGTTATTGCTCTAAAGTGTTTTATCTATGTGATAAATTATGATCAGTAATAATAATAATTAGCATTTATATAGTGCTTTAAGATTTGAAAAGGACTTTACAATTATTATCTCATTTTACTCTCACAACAATTCTGGGAGGTAGTTGCTATTATCATTCCTACTTTGCAGTTGAGGAAACTGAGGCAGAGAGGTTAAGTGACTTCCCTCAAATTTGAATTCAGGTCTTGCTGATTCCAGGTCCTTACTCTCTCCTCTATTAAAGTAGAATGGAGATTCTTAGTGTCACATATGACACTTTGCACAAAATAAGAGCTTGTGGATTAAGCTGAATCAAAATGGGAAACACAGTCATGGCTGTGTATAATCTGTAAGCATATTGATGTCTAGTTAAAACTTAATCTATTAAGTAGCTAATTTTGTATCCTAACTACAAAATCAGGAAATCTAAATGGAGGCATTTGTGCAAAAGAAAAGGAGACATTGTGGCTGTGAAGGACAGAACTTTGGCCTAGGATTCTGGAGGCTTGGGATCTCATGCGATTTTGCTTTAGATTAGGAAGTGTGACTTTGATCCAGGATGTACCCTTTTCCGAGATTCAGTTTCTTATTTATAAAATGAAGGGGTTTAAATAATATCCTGTCCAGTTTTGTTTCTGTAAATAAGCAGATGGCTGGAACACTGAATAAAATGCTAAGGTTAAGAAGTTGCGTGTTTTTTTTTAGTTGTGTTCCCTTTTGGGATTTTCTTGTCAAAGATACTGGAATGGTTTGTCATTTCCTTCCCCAGCTCCTTTTATGGGTTAGAAAATTGGGGCAAACAGGATTAAGGGTCACACAGCTAGTAATTTCAAATGTTGTCTCAGATGCTATCTACAAGATTTTGAAAAAGTCACTTGCCCTTTGTCTTCTGTTTTCAACTTTAAAAATAGGGATAACAATAGCCCCTATCTACCAGAGGTTTTGTGAGTATTAAATGAGACAATAATATAAAGTATTTAGCATAATGCTTGACTCAACAAGTACTTGTTCTTTTCTCTGTCCTTTTCCTCATTAAATGCCCCCTTTCCCCAGATTCCATAAAATATTTGACTTGATCTGTTTTAAGATGTGACTAATTGTTATTTTCTTTTGTTGACTTTGGGTTGATTTGCAATTTGATTTCCATTTTTTTTCCATTCAGGGAGCTGGGACAAATGAAAAAGTGTTGACTGAAATTCTGGCGTCCAGAACCCCTGAAGAATTAATGAGCATAAAACAAGCTTATGAAGAAGGTAATTATTGAAATCAGTTTTTCCTGATGGTCACTATTGTCCATCCCATTTACACCAAATCAAGGGATTTCATTTTCTATCTTCAATAGTGAAATGATTTGGAAAATAGTACAGTATAGATGGGCATGTTCATCAGAGTTACATCTGGGAACAATAGCTAACATATTAGATGATAAAGTCAGTATCCCAAAGCACTGCATTAAGCCCTTTAAAAATCTTATTTCACTGGAGCTTCACAACAATCCTGGGGACAGAGGTGCTAGTATTATTCACATTTTCCAAAGTATTATCCACATTTTCCAATTAAGGAAATTGAAGCAGATGGAGTATAAATGGCCTGCCCAGGAGTGTCTGAGGCTGGATTTGAACTCAGATTTTCCTGACTCCAGGTGTAGTGCTCTATCCATTTTTGATACCTATTTGTAGGCTTAAAAAAAGCTTAATATGATTAAGAACTGTTAAATTAAGGTCTAGGGTGGGAAAAGCCCTGGTTAGATCTCATTGTGTTCTGTTTTTGGTTCTTCATATTAGGGAGGACAGTAATTAAGTAGTGAGTTCCCCCATCAGAGTGGGCTTTCAAGGACTGAGGGACTCATTCTCTTTGGAGGTTTTTAGGAGTCTGTTCTGGAGACACTGCTTTGGGTTCTAAGATTAGCCAGGTTTTAGACTTAGAGGTCCTAACCTTTTCTTGTGAGTGTCTTGGACTCCTTGATCAGCCTATGGACCCCTTTTCATAATAATGTTCTCAGATGTATAAAATAAAATACATACCATTAGCAAAAGAAACCAAGTATCTTGAAATAATATAGCCAAGCTATTTTTTTTTAAACAAATATGTTCATGGACCTTAAGTTAAGAGCCCTGGTTCTAGAGAACTCAATTCTAGAGAACCCTGCTGAAGTCCATCAGTGTTTTCTACTATGGGACAATCCTGTTATAGGTCAATCTTGTGGAAGAAACATTAGATTCATTGACCCCAGAGGGCCTGAATACTTCTGGCCTCCTCTTCTGTTGTTCCTCAACCTTTTGCAGACTTTATCACTTAGTTGAAAACACTCTCTCCAAAGTTACCAAGGGTATCTTTTTTTTTTTTTAAATTAACAAGTATTTATTTTATCATCTTCTTACTTTACTCTTCCTCTGTATTAGAACAAATATGCCTCCAAGTAAAATGAATTCTTCAATTGGCTATGTCCAGAAATCTCTCTTCTTCTACACCTTTGGTGCATCATTACTTTATCAGGAGATGAATAGAATTCTTTATCTTCCATCTTTTAGAATCATGATGGTTCATTGTATTGAACAGAGATTTTAACCTTTCAAAGCTGTTACAAGGATCTCTCAATTAGTATTAAATCTCTTCCTAACTGATATCTCTGCTGCTGACATAGTATTTTTCTCCAGTTACATTCAAAACAATTTTTTACATTTGTTTTTAAGATTTTTGAGTTCTAGGTTCTTTCCTTTATCCCTACACACAATTAAGAAACCACATATGAAATTATACAAAACATTTCCATAAAAGTTAAATTGTGAAAGAAAACGTAGATCTTTCACCCTAATGAAAATAAAAACCTTCCAGAAAAGTTAAGTTAAAAATAGAGATCGAGAGATATACATAGATTTCTAGTCACACATGTATATATACACATCCATATATATATATGTATATATATGCATGCCCACATATATGCATATATTTATGTATGTTTTTGTATATATACATCACACACAGAGATATGTGTGCGTATAAATATATATCTATATGCTTTTTGTTTCAGTTGTGTCTGAAGTTTTGACCTCACTTGGAATTTTCTTGGCAGATACTGGAATTGTTTGCTATTTTCTTCTCCTGGTCATTTTACAGATGAGGAAATTAAGGCAAAAGGATTTAGTGACATTCCCAGGATCATACAACTAATAGTTGTCTGAGACTAGATGTGAGCTCATGACGATGAATCTTCCTTGTTCCAAACCCAGTGTTCTATCTGTTATAGTTCCATTTCTGTATCATATCTATCTAGTTCTAGTTTGTCTCCTGAGGTCCAGTTCTGTCTCTAACTGCTCCCCAACTACTTATAGGACATCTTGAACTGGATATCCCTTAGGCTTCTCAGATTCAACATGTCTTAGACAGAATTCATTTTCTCTCTTCCTAAATCCTCCCCTCTTTTTGATTTCCCCTTTTTCTATCCAGGATACCACTATCATTATAGTCTTTTAGTTTCACAGCCTCAGAACCAGCCTTAAGTCATCACTCTGTCCAGTTTCTGTCCACTGATCTTATTTCTACTCTCTGGGGTCCAAGTAGTAGTGACTAGAATATAGGAATTGTAGTTGGAAAGCTCTGAATTCAGATCTTCACTCAGACATTTCCTAGCTCTGTGAGTATGGGCAAATTATTTCTTTGAGCTTTAGTTTTCACCATTGAAAAATGAGAGGTATGACTTGATGTCCACCATGGTCTTTTCCGTCTCTAGTTGTGTGTTCCTAAGTGTATTTCTAACTCTTTAAATATTTGAAGACACTTCCATCTTGCTTAAGTCTTCTTTTCCTCAGTCTCAATGCCCCCAGGTCTTCAGCCAGTCCTTGTATGGACTGTCCAGTGTATGAACACTGGTTCTGTGGTCCCCATGCCACCTTGGTCTCCTCCAGAGTGGAGATGCTCTAGCTGTTTGACATTGATAAATCACGTGGTTTTGTTTTCTTGCAGAGTATGGCTCCAGTCTGGAGGATGATGTCATTGGGGATACTTCTGGATACTACCAGAGAATGCTGGTGGTTCTTCTGCAGGTAATGTTTTGGCAAGAGATGGAGGGGGGAGAGGTAAGAAGCGCTGGACAAATAGCAAAGCTGATTTGAATCTATTATGGAGAGTAATTTAAAAATATGTCTCTTTGAAATCTTGCTACTCATTTTCTGTACTTGGGATTATCATCAGTTTAACCAGTGGCTAGCTATTTGATCAGATATTCAGTTGTGGCCATCTTTTGTATTGAATACTTTCCCCTGATGCCTTATCATGACATGAAGGAGTACTTAAGTGTTTAAGGAAGGTCATGGAAGACCAAGGCTTGGAAGGTGTTACCATGGTAGAAAGAGTCTTGTTGGTCCAGGGACAAACTCTGTGTCTTTCTCTTTTGGGGACTAGCTAAGGGTAGCTTGAGCATTGCTCAAGTTAGTTAGGGATGTACTGGGCCATGGCACCTCATGTAGACCTACCATGGGATAGAGTGAGGGGATGATGTGGTTCTGAGGAGGAATATCCCTACCTACAAAACCATGAACAGCCTTCAGCAGAAGTACCGGTGACATGTGTTTATACCTGGGATCCATGGGGATGTTCAAATGGCCAATCCACAAAGACTCATAGGGAAGTTCCCAGTCTCTTTATCTATAACGTATAAAGTGTTGTAGACATAAAGATGAAAAGGACCTCAGGCCATCTAGTCATTGCACTGAACAAATAAAGGCCCAGAGAAGTTTAGACATCAGCCCACTGTTGGCAGAGGGCAAAAGCAGACTTTCAAATTCAGGTCCCATGAAACTAGGATCTTTCTTTCCCCTGAAGCTCTCTTATCAGTCTGCTTTTATACAGGGCTGTGAGATGGTATGTGAGTTCTAATTGTCTTCATATGGACCTGAATTCTGACCTTCATATGACTTCTACGGTCATCTTTACAAACCATACATTTTTCCTTCTCCCAAATTGGGTTTGGATGAATCTGGGTGTTTCACTGGCTAAATTAGTGATTAACTTTTTCTAACTGATTATCTTTTTCTTCTTTCCCCAACATGTATTTTGTTTTACTTCCAGGGATATCTCAGTATTCTAACTGGTCCTGAGATGTAACTTTGTGGTTCTTGGATCTGTTGTAGGCTAATCGAGATGCTGATAATGGATTCAATGAAGATCTAGTGGAACAGGATGCTAAGGTAAGTGAAGACTGGCTCTTTGAAGACTGGTCACTTTGTTGTTGTTTAGTCATGTCTGACTCTTTTCTTGGTAAGAATATTGGAATGACTTGCCATTTATTTCTCCAATCTATCCCTGTTTTATAGATGAAGAACTGAGATAGATAGGTTAAATGACTTGTCCAGGGTAACACAAGGATCTGCAACTGGATTTGAACTCAGATCTTCTTGACTCCAGACCTGCTGCTCTCTCCCCTGCACTGGTTGGCTGGCCACTTGTTTACTGTTTGAAGCAGAAGTTAATAAGGGACCCAATGTGTAAAATATCAGACTACAAAAATAGTTTTAATAACAGGCCACTTAGAAGTTAGACCATAGACCTGTGACAACAAAACATCTAATTTACTCCATAGGGAAAATTAAATAAAATAGCAGTGTCATGGAGAGAAGCTTTGAGACTTTGTCAACATGTACAACTTGCCTATTGAGAAGGCAACAGATCAATTTATGGATTGTTGGCATATAGATTTAGGATTTATAGGATCATGGATTTAGGGCTGCTTGGAGTCACTGGGTCATTTTACAAATAAGCAAACTGAGTCATGGAAGGATAAAAATTAGGAAAGAAGGAAGGAAGAAAGATAGTCTCTGTGGTCCCTTTCAGCAAAACTTAAGTGATGCTAAATCACTTTTCTCTGGAAAATTCCCTCATTTGTAAGACAAGGAGGGTAAGTCTCTGAGGTCTTTTTCAGCTCTAGATCTAGTCTTAAATTCTTTCTCCCTAGGCCTCAGTTTACTCCCTCCCCCTAATGCTAAAGCTCCAATCCTATCAATTCTGTCAAATTGCCAGATGAGTAAAATGTGACTCCTTTTTAGCAGATACAGGGAAAGTTTTTTTTTTTTTTTTTTTCAAATTCATGAAAGATCCTTTTATGCCTCTGAAATTTATGTTCACTGAAAGAATCTTGGGACTCCTATCAGTGAGAACATTCCAGTTGCCTTGTTGGCACCTCCTAAATAAATGCATTCCTTGTTTTAAGCTACTAATCACTCCCTTTGGCTTGAAAAGCAAACACTTCATTGGTTGAAGTTTCCTGAGAGTGTCTGAATGAGCCATTGAAGGTGTTCAAAGGTACAGCATCTGTTCTATACAATCTGTCCATCAGTGAGAGCCTGGGCAAAGTCAGGATGAGGTTAGGGAGTTTTCAGGACTCAGAAATTCCATCACTGCTTTAAATGAGACCTATCAGATGCTCACCTAGAGTCAAAGCGATGAAGACAGACTGAAAATGCCATATTCTATACCCAGGAATCTCATGTTGCAGTAATGGGCAATTTTCTTCTCAAATTACACTTGAAAATCCAGTCTGCCTTTTCTATCGTGGGCCCCAATGGGGGTAATGTGTGCCTTAGTCACCTGGCAAGGACATGTCTACAACCGCTTTCTTTGGCAAGTTACTTTTGAGACCTTGCCAGAGCTTCTTCAGCTAAGGAGGGTGAGAGCTAACCAGGGAAGAAAGGAGCCAGCAAGCTCCTAGGTAACCCACTAGGTTTGAGGTCTCTATAATCAAATCCTCAGAGATCAGAGTTTTTGTACTATGGACCCCTTCTACAATCTGGAGAAACTTTTCAGAATAATGTTTTTAAATTCATAAAATAGGATTTCAAAGGAAAATAATTAGATATGAATATAATTATAAATTTTTTTTTAAAGTTCATAGAGCCCAGATGAAGAGTCCTTGATTTAGAAACATGGACTTGTATAGTTTTTTTTTTCCTCAAGAGGTCAAAAGGGAGCCAGAAAGGACCTTATATTAGCTTAACTCAACAGACATTTATAATGTGTCTATAATGTTTTAGGGACCGAGGATACAAAAACAAAATCAGAGGAAGGGCTGCCTTAGTTTGCTTATAGCCTTGTGGGAGAATACAACATGTAAATAGATTAAAAAGTATAAAATACATACCAAGACAAAACTAAGGTATGATACAAAGCAAAATATGCAAATGAAAGAGAATGAGACATTTGTCTATGAGACAGTGAGTCTAATGAGGGATGGGGAGGAGCTCTCAGAGGCCATAGCACATCTAAGCTGAGTTTTGGAGGAAGCTGGGAATTCCAGGGGCTAGTGGGGGAGAGGGAACACTTCCACACACAGAGGACTTTATTTGTTTACAGAGGAAGTCACAGGGGCAGTAAGAATCCCAGGTAGGTTAAAGATTTAGATTTGCTGCCTCCAGAGGAGACACAGGGCTGCACTAATAGGTTAATGCTATGGGTTGACATGGTTTTAAAAAAGACAACCCGGGTTTTATTGTTGTTGCTAAACAATAGAGCACACCGATCCAGCTGGGCTGGGCCCGGGACAACTGGCCAGAACACTTACAGATAAGCAAGAAGTGTTGCAGATCTGAGCTGGCAGCTATGAGAAGGGCTCTCCTCAGGGAGGACTTAGATATTTGGCCAGAGGTTAGGGAAGAAGAGGACCTTGCTTATCTCCCTGACCCCAGCAGGCAGGCACTTGGCTCCAGAAATAGCCACCATCTTGAGGCAGTGGCTGGGACAAAGTGAGGAAGAAAAGGATCATTTAGCCAGAACCACCCAGCAGAGGAATTCCTGAACCCAGCCTCCTGAAGGGAAAAGCATTCCTAGAATTCCTGGGCCCTGCAGGAGTTGGGGCCAAGGCTGAACAAGAATCCAGTGCTGGGGTGGAGGAGCAGATCTGAAATTTGCCTTCCAGACTCCCCCTGGAGAATTTTAACCATGGGGCCTGAGCCAAAGAGCTATTTGGAGAACACACCCAAGACTGAATCTGGTCTGAGTAAGCTTAGCTTGCTGGCTACAGGATATACTTTATTCTAGGGCTTTCCCTTTTTCAGTGTACTTTCCTTCACATTCATTATTTCAGTCATCCTTCCACTTTCTTCCAATTACTCATGTTTACTTAGGGAGTAGTACAATATGAGGAAAAGATCAATAATAGCTTTGGAATCAAAGTACCTGACATTAATGGTGTGATCAAGGGCACCTTTCCCCATTAAGACTCAGTTTCCTCATCCATAAAATGAAGGATTCAGACATGACTGAAAATAGCTGAATAATATTCAGAAAGTTCATTTTTATAATAAAACTAAAGTCAAACTTAGAGTTGGAAAAGACCTCAGGTATCTAGCTCAATCCTTATCCATCTTGTCCTGTTTGAAAACTGTCATTCCATGATACAACCATTCTGGTTTTGGATAGCTGTAGGGGTACCCAGAGCATAGAGTCTTTATATTTAGTCCAACATTCTATTTACATATTTCTGTTACTTGGTTTTTGTAATTATATCAATTAGGAGAGAGGGGTTGTTTAGTCATTTTAATTGTGTCCAACTCTTGGTTGACCCTATTTGAGATTTTCTTGGCAAATATACTAGAATGATTTGCCATTTTCTTCTCCAGCTCATTTTACAGATGAGGAAATTGAGGCAAATGGAGTTAAGTGACTTGCCTTAGCTAGTAATTGGCTGAGGCCACATTGGAATTCAGGGAGATGAGTCTTCCTAACTCCAGTATTCTATCCAGTATTCTAGCATTATGGCACCACCTAGCTGCCCTTGGGAGAGATGGCAATGGGAATCAGAGGTTGAAAAATTCACTATCCCCTTGTTCTTAAGTGCTCCTATTTCATTTACTAGAATCCTGGCCATTCATGGAGTGAGATTGAACAGAGGAAGGAAGAAAGGAAACAAGAATTTATTAAGCACCCCCAAGTCCCAGGCACTGCACTGAGTGCTTTGCAAATATTTTATTTGACCTTCACGGCAATCCTGGGACTCAGGTGCTTATTATGATCCTCATTTTATACTTGAGGAAACTAAGGCAGGAGTTAAGTGACTGAGGGTCAATGAGGGATACTGAGAGTCATCCAACTAGTAAGTGTCTGAAGTTACTAAAAGTTTAAGGCTGTCTTTGAACTCATCTCTTCCTGACTCTAGGCCTGTACTCTAGCGATTTATCTGATCTTATATATCATTCCTTCTTTCTCTGTACCTTCCAAACTAAATCATCCTCACTAATTCCAGTACTGTCACCCTGCAGTCATTCTGTGATTGAGACAATTCATTTCCCACTTCTGGATGTTTCTTCCAGTTCTCCCTCTTACATGATATTCACTCTCTCCTGATTCCCTTGGCTTCCTTCAAGTCCCTGTTAAACTACCAGAGTAGGAACCCTTTCCCAGTTCTGGTGCTTTTTCTATGTTGATCATCTCTAACTTATCCCATTTCTAGCTTATTTTACACAGTTACCACAATTCTGTGGTGTTATTATAAAGTCCTGACTTTTAAAGAGGACTTAGCTGAGCAGGGTGGAAACTCTCACTATCCACCAGGGGAATAAGTTGCCTCCCCTGCGCTGGAATGCAATTATTGCCCTGAGCTTAGAAAATGAAGAGATTGGTCAACTCTTATTGGGAATTCATTTTAATTCTAACCAACAAATATTTTGTAAGCATTTGCTACATACCAAGACAAAGATATAAAGATAGAAAGCATAATATCCCTGTCCTCACAGGGCTTCCATTCTATTTGGGCTTAGTGATGGTGGTGGGTGGAAGGGCATAGACACATGGAACACAAATTATAATATAATTGTACACAACATATAATAATACAATTACATATGAAATATCTTTAAGGCTGCTATTGGTTGAGGGGAAGCAGAAGGAAATCAGGAAATCAAGATGCCATAGTTGGTATTGGAGCTTTTTTTTTTTTTTTTTTTTTTTTTTTTTTTTTGGTGTGTGACTTGCTTAGGATCATATAACTATTAAATATCAAGTGTGTGAGGTGAAATTTGAACTCAGGTCCTCCTTCCTCCAGGGCTGGAGCTAGTCTTTACATGGAATTTCAGGAAATGACTTTACTCCCTTTCAAGGGTCTTTAGGGAACTGAGAATGATACAAGGAGAGTCTGGGATTTCAGAAGACCACTCTTTGCAAGTGAGAGAGGTCTAGATCTCAAGGACTTTTTTAGCCACAGATGCTAAGTAGACACATGTCCTAGTATTCATAGTTCAGTTTGGTTATATCATCATATAACCAATCAGGATTAAGTGCCTGAGGCCAGATTAGAAATCAGGTCCTTATGACTCCAAAACAAGTACTCTCTTCTCTGTATGACTTAGTTGCCCTAGCATCATAGATTTGTAACTGGAAGGGACCTCAAAGCCTATCAAGCCCACACCCCTCATTTTACAGATGAGGAAACTGAGGCAAACAGAATTGGAGTGACTTGCCTAGGATCACCCCCAATAAGTATCTGAGAATGGATTTGAATTCAGATTTTCTTGACTTCATGCCAGGTGCTCTATCCACCACACCATGTAGCTGCTTCTGATTTTTCCCATCTCAGAACCTAATAACCTCTCACATGAATGATTACAAAAACCTACTTCTTGGTTTGTCTACCTCAAATCTTTTCCTTCCCCCCCTCATTTACCACACAGCTGCCAAAATGATTTTCCTGAAATGCCAGTCCAATCTTGTCACTCACTGTTCTGCTCAAAAAAGTTTCAGTGTCTCCTATTACACTTAGGATCCAATAGAAACTACTTTCGTGTTAAAATAAAACAAAACAAAAAAACCAAAACTCCCAAACAAAACAAAAACCTCTCAAATTCCCTTATCTGATCTTGTTATCATTCCTTCTTTCTCCGTACCTTATACCTTCTAAGCCAAATCATCCTCTGTAACTTCAGTACTTTCACCTCTGGGTCATTTAGTGATTGAGATACCTTGTTTCCCACCTCCAGATGTGTTCTCTGGCTCTCTTCCCCCCCCTCCCCCATATGTGATATTCCTTCCCGCTTCTCGCTTCCTTCCTGGAAGCCTTTCCCCATTCTAGTGCCTTTTTCCATGTTGATCATCTCTAACTTATCCCAGCTCTAGCCTATTTTACTCAGTTGCTTGCATGCTGTCTCTCTCATTAGACTGTGAGGTCCCAGAGAAAAGAACCATCATTTACCATTGTATCCCCTCACTTAGCACAGTAGTCACTTAATAAATGTTTAGTGACTTGATGACTTGTTTGACTTTCCTTCCTCCCTAATTTCTGCTATCTAGTTAACTGTTCAACTCTTCATGGTTGCCTGCTCCCATATCTTTTATCCCTTTGTGGTCTTCTTTTACCTCTGTCCTTGCTAATTCCTTGTAAGACCTCAGTATTGGACTACTCCCACCATTTGCCTCTAATTGTTGAGTATCTGAATAGAAGTGAAGGAAGACATGCAGTTATTCTAACTAGAGCTCCTGCAATTTTATAGTGTATAATCTCTACTAGGTCCTCACTGCAGCCAGGCAATCTTTCTGTTCCTCTCAAATCAATTTACTATCCCATTCTCCATTAGGACTGTTGTAGACCTTTTCTTTTTTGAAGCCTCTTGCATCTACTCTCCTCCCCACCAATAAAAGTAAACTCTTATAATAAGTAATAAGTGATGCCTACTATGCGCCACCTTGCTGAGCTCTTTATAATTATTGTTTTATTTGATTCTCACAGCAACCCTTGGGAGGTAGGTGCTATTATTATCCCCATTTTGCAGATGAGGAAATGGAGGCAACCTGAGGTGAAGTGACTTGCCTAGGGTCACATGGTAAGTGGCTGAGGCCAGATTTGAACTCAGGTCTTCCTGGCTCCAGACCATCCTATTCACTGTGACACCTAGCTGCCTCATAAATATACATAATAAGCAAAACTAAATCCCAGAGTAGCAATGTCCAAAAACTTTATGTTTTTATCTGAAGTCCTTCACCCCTTTGTTAGGAGGTAGGTAGCCTGCTTGATTATTATTATTATTTCTTTAGACTCGTGGTTAGTTATTTCATTGAGCAGAATTTTTAATTCTTTTCAAGGTGCTTGTCTTTAGGATGTTGTTCTTATTGTATTTGATTTCTTCTCATTTCACTTTGCATTATTCATTACAGCTCTTCCCAGGTTTCTCTGAAATAATCTTTTTTGTAATTTCTTATGGCATAATGAAATAAAGATGAATTGATATAAACATAATTTGTAAATCTTTAAAGCAACCAAGTTCTAAAAGACCCCTAAATATGAGGACTGAAATAATGGGCTTTTGTTTGTTGAAATTATCACAGGACCTGTTCCAAGCTGGGGAATTGAAATGGGGGACAGATGAAGAAAAATTCATCACCATTCTGGGAACACGTAGTGTGCCTCACTTAAGAAAGGGTAAGTCAAGAAAGGTTGAAGGCTAAAGACTTTTCACAATTTCCAAAGGTATTGACCCAATGTATAGGTGAAATATTTTAAAGAATTGACTCAATATCACTGTATTTCTGAGTTTGCTAAAGTAACCTAAAATAAAAATTTCTTTTTAGATTTTCAAATTATTCCTTTTTATTGAGTCTCTTATATGATGGAAATGCACAGGGTGGGGAAAATGGAGATTGGTTGGGGTGGATTAGGGTGAAGGTGGGCAACAGACATGGTCCTGGACTTGGAATCTGAAGGTTACATGTCCACAAAGATTTGTGGGGTCTCAGGCTCATGGATTTAGAGATGGAAATGACTTCAGAGTGCATGGAGTCCAACCCCCTTTTGTTTCATGGATGAGGAAATTGAGTCCCACAGATGGGAAGCAACTTTGCTTAAGGCATCCAAGTTTGTGAATAGCACAGCTGAAATTTGAATCTGGCACCTCTGATCCCACATTCATCCCTTTTTTCATGATATAACTCATCTTCTCTAGGTTGAGTTGCCACGCCTGACATTTATTAGCCCTGTGATGTAGGCAAAAATCATTTAACCTGTCTTTGAGCATCTGCTTCATCTATAAAAGAGTCTTGATAATACTGGTAATAATTTATAACTTTCAAAGATTTTCACAACTCCTTTATGAGCACCGAAGGGTGGGTATTCCCATTTTACAGGTGAGAAAATTGGCATCCAGAGATTAAAGGATTCTCACCATGTTAACAACAAAATGGTATGGTGGATAAAATGCTAGACTTGGAATCAAGAGAATCTAGCTTCAAATCCTGCCTTAGATACTTAGCTGTGTGACTATTCACTTAACCTTGTGTACCTTAGTTTACTTATTTGTAAAATTAGTATATTGGACTGCATGTCTCTAAGGTCCTTTCCAAATCTAAATGTTTGATGACTATAATTTTAAGTCATTTTGTCTCTTTCTTTGAGCTTCTGTTTTCTCATCTGAAAAATGAAGAAATGGATGGATAGAAAGCTTTTGGGTTTCCTATGAGTTCTATGTCTATTCTGTGTTGCATCAGAACAGTTTTGAGTGTAACATTGCAGGATTATTCACAGCAAATATGATGTTGAATAAGGTACTTAAGTATTCTTTACTCAACATATTTGACAAAAATAAGATGCATTGATTTGAGATTCCTTATCTATTTTCTGTCTGTCTGTCAAATCTTCCATCTCTCTGTCTGTCTCTTAATAATTTATCAACCTATCATCTATCTGTGTCTACCTATCTATTCATCCATCAGTATGTTATGTATTATTCTACTATCTATCATCTATCAATATGCCATTTATTATCTTATCTATCATATTTATTTCTCTGTATCATCTACCTACCTCTGTCTTTCAATTCATACATCCTTCCATTTATCTGTCTTGTCTATATATTTATCTGTCTCTTGCTGTTATATATCAATCTATCATCTAATATCTGTCACCTATCATCTTTTTAATCTATCTCTATATCATCTATCAATCCATCTATCTTTTATAACTATCTCTTTATATGTCATTCATCAATCCATAATTTATCTATATCTGTATAAGTGACTGAGGCTAGATTTGAACTCAGGTCCTCCTGACTTCAGGGCTGGTACTCTATCCATTGTACCACCTAGCTGCCCTACTGTAGAGGTATTGTTAAGAGTTTCTTTTGAAGTTGTGGCTGTGAGGAGCATTAAAAATATATTGACTGGTATGGATCACTTTGTGCCTCTCATAGTCTTTATGGAAAATTCCCCTGGAAAAAGAGAGAAGATCCAGGAGTTACTTGGAACTAAAAGTTCCTGCAGGGAATCTGGACAATTTCCCATCCCATTTTTTTGAGATAACTTATGGAAATCACTTTGCAAATCTCAAAGCACTATATAAATGCAGCCTCTAATATTTACCTCAGTAAAACAAAAATTTCCATTGTTTTTCAGTATTTGATAAATACATGACGATATCAGGATTTCAAATTGAAGAAACCATTGACCGGGAAACATCGGGTCACCTGGAACAGCTGCTCCTTGCTATTGGTAGGTAATCTTACAGTATTTCTGTTGGTTGACATGCAATATTTTTATATCAATCAACAAGTTTTATTAAGTACTTGCTCTGTGCCAGGCACTGATAACAAGGGTATCATGGAAGAAAATCATTTGTTATTTTATTCAGAGAAATGAATAGCTGCGGGTAACATGATCAGGAATTTAGTTAACACTTGAACTCTCCTTCAAGATTTAGTTCAAAGGCTGTGTTGGTCCCTTTTTGGATCACCTGGAAATTTTCTTTCTTCCTTCATTTAGTGACCTTTTCATATGCTTCATAACCAGGGATATGATGTTGTTTAGTCATTTCAGTCACACCTTTCCCTTTGTAACCCCATTTGGGGTTTTCTTGGCAAAGATATTGGAGTAGTTTGCCATTTCCTTCTCTAGTTAATTTTGTAAATGAGGAAACTGAGACAAGCATGGATGAATGAACTTGCCTAGGGTCACATAGCTAGTAAGTGTCTGAGGCTGGATTTAAATTCATGGAGATGAATCTTCCTGATTCCAAACCCATTGCCCTATATACTGTGCTCTAGCTGCCCAGCACTGTGCTGGTAAATTTTATTAATTGACTCTTTAGAGAAAAAATGCACAGCATTTTAAAGTTTAATTTGCATTATTAACCTTGTCTCTGTCACTAGAAAGCTAGAAATCAATAAAACAACAAATCATATGCTCATTTCTGATTTCTGAGGTGTAAACGCTCAATCCGAAAAATTTAACAATTGGTTCTTAACAGCTCCAGCATATCTCTGCCTCATCACTCTCCACAGTACAAAATTCCAGGAACGGGCTCTACCTTCATCTCCATCTTTTCAGTGGGACATAGTAGATAGAGCTCTGGATTTGGAATCAGGAAGATATTGTTTAAATTCCATCTCAGGCATTTATTAAAGGGCAAGTCACTGTATTTTCAGCCTCAATTTCCTCAGCTGTGAAACGATAGGTTGGACTTAATGTCTAAGCTCCAAATAGATCAGCTATGTGATCATCCTTTAAGGCTCTGTTCAATCACTCCTCCCATAAGAGCCCTTTCTTGATTACCTTTGGTTTTCAGTATTCTCCTTCTTCCTTTCAATCTGAGACTCCTATTATTCAAAATTATGGAATCTCCAGGCAGCCTTTCCATTGAAGGTGGTCTAAAGGAAATGCTGAGGAGATCTGAAGTGTCTCCCTGGCTTTCCTACTCTGCAAGCTCTTTTATTAGGTGCCAGAATTCATAGTAAGTGCCAGTGAGAGATCCTGACTCCACTTAGTCATGAGCCAAGACCAAGCCAAGATTTCTAAGAGAGGATTCCCAGGAATTTTATAAGTTCACTGCCAAGACCCAAAGTTTCAGGGAACTTTAGGAGAATCAATCAATTGAACCATCAACAAGCACTTATTAAGCACTTACTATATGAAAGGCACTGAGGATATGGAGGAAGGGGAACAATACTCCTTGCCACAAGAGGGAGAGACAAGTAAATATCTAAGTATGTGTAAGATTTAGAAAGAGCTTTCAAGGGTGAATGCTCCAGCAGCTGGGATGACCAAGAAAGGCCTCTGAAAAGAAGGTGGTATTTGAGCTTGAAGGAAGAAAACCAGGGAAACTAAGAGGTGGCAGAAATAAGGAGGGGCAGCTAGGGAGTGCAGTGGATAGGGATGGGTCTGAAATCAGGAAGATTCATCTTTTGGAGTTCCAATCTGGCCTCGGACAGCAAGTCACATAATCCTATTGGCTTTAGTTTCCTAATCTGACAAATCAGTTGGAGAAGAATATGGCAAACTACTCCATTATCTTTGCCAAGAAAACCCAAATGAGGTCATGGAGAGTTTTATATGATTGAAAAAATAACAAATGAATTGAGGAGGAAAAGTCTGAGGGTCAGGCAGTACATAAACATGGAGATGCCAGTTAAAGTGTATTCAAGGGATAACCAGTTGGTTAGTGTTGCTATGCTATTCCCCTATAGGGGAATAATATGGAAGATGACTAGAAAAGGAAGATGGTATGAGGTGGGAAAGACTCTGAATGGCAAATAGAGGATTCTATATTTGATCCTGGAGGTAATAGGGAACCTGTGGACACAGACCTTTGTTTTGTAACAACTTAAGAATTAATTTATTAATTAATTGAATTAATAAGCTAGTAATTATTTAATTGAATGAATAAAATTAGACTTAATAGCACCTCACTCATTTTATTTATTTTGTTAGTAAAGTCAGTCCGAAGCGTACCTGCCTATCTTGCTGAGACGCTCTACTATGCCATGAAGGTAGGTGAATCTTCCAAGATTTATTTTTCTTTCTAGTTACAATATCAGTCTCCATTTCTATTCAACTTATTAGGGAGTGATTTACTTAAGATGATAGAACTTTTAAGTGGGAAAGCATGGACATAAAATCCAGATCTTCTGACCTGAAACCCACAATTCTTGTATATGATGAGGATTCCCTTAACTTCATTTTCTTTGAGATTTAAAATCTCAAAGCAAGATAGAATAATAATTTGGAAGCAAAGTAGATATCAATGCTTTTCAGTGATTAGACATAGATTACTAATTT
Source organism: Sminthopsis crassicaudata (assembly GCF_048593235.1). NCBI lineage: Eukaryota > Metazoa > Chordata > Mammalia > Dasyuromorphia > Dasyuridae > Sminthopsis > Sminthopsis crassicaudata. The sequence goes on from NC_133622.1 coordinate 173,930,172, forward strand.
GGGGGGGTAGTTTTTTTAAAATGCCATTTCCTATTTTGAAAAGGTTCTACATAGTTTTAGTTACTATATATATGTATTATATTACATATCATATAATTATGTATTATGTAATATATATATATATTAGTTTAATTCTATGCAGTGCCTATCCTTCTCCCACGTTCCATGTTACTTGTAGATTCCCAGAAAGCAACCCTGGGGTCTTAGTATTTTATAGGTAAGCATCTCTTCAAATCACAGTTCATAAGTTCTTACTAGCATGGTGTAGGGGATAGGGTGCTGGATTTAGAATACCTGAGTTCAAATACTGCTATAGACATATACTAGCAGTGTGGCCATAGGCAAGAAGTCTTTAACCTCACTCTACTTTAGTTTCCTTATTTGTAAAGTGAGGGTGTTTGATTTGATGACCTCTAAAATTATCCAGAGGAGACAGTTGAAAGCAAAAACATTTAATGAAATAGCATACTAAGAAATGTTCTCTTCCTCCCTCTCCCCTCCAATGACAAACTCCTCTCTCTCCCTGCCATCTCAATCCCTCCTGTCCCCAACTAGAACCTGGAGCTCAGGCTACCATAAGAACTCCGATAAGAATACCTTTAGTGGGAAGAATAAAAATGCATAGGATCACATGTGGATCATACTTTTGTGGGCAACACAAATGGTCAAGGCATCTTCATTGAGAAACAAACATACAGGAAAACATGTGTAACTTAATAATATGTGTGGAGAGGCAACTTTTATCTTTGATGCTCCAGAACTGCTGATATCACATTGCTGTCTATTGGACCTTTTCCTCCTTGGACTTCTCTTTTCTGTTGCTCTCCACCTGGCACTTCATAATAGCTCTTCTTCAGCTACTGAGATATTAATCCAGCATTCCCTGGAGTATGTTGTGGTTAGTAAGCCTCTCTTCTACAGAGGAGTGCTGTAGTTCTGTCATCAGCAGTTGTGAACTAGCTCTAAGGTAGCAGATGACTAGACTAAAATCACATTTATTCTTTGAACTATTTTATCCTATGCCATATACAATTATAACTCTCAACTCACTTATAGTCATAAACCTATTTTAATTCTTAGTTCTTAGCACCTTTACCTTGGCTGTATTCAGTATTCTCAGTACTCTTCTTCTTAAATGATCTGCCTGAGACTATGGTTAGGAAACAGTTTTCAGATTCTCTCCATCCTATTCCTTTGATTTATTCATCACCAGGAATGAGCTGGGTGGAGAAGACTGAAAGAACAGGTGATCATTGTTCCACTTTTCCCAGTATCAGGTCACAACCTGACCTTTCTAGATATAAAATGCTTTGTGATTGAATTTGTCTTTTCCCATCACATAAAAATGTTACCAAGAAAAAAAAATTATTTTAGCTGTATTTTTCTTTATGATTTGTATAATATCATTAAGTTTTGAAAGCTAGGACTTTAAGGATTCTTTCCAGTGTTTTCTTCCCCTCCCTTCTATATCTCGAATATGTAAAACCTATCCATCTTTTAATCTGTATGTAATGTCTTTTTTTTTTTTTTTTTTAAGGGGGCTGGCACTGATGATCACACTCTCATAAGAGTCATAGTATCCAGGAGTGAAAAAGACCTATACAACATCAGAAAAGAATTTAGAAAGAATTTTTCAACTTCCCTTTATTCCATGATTAAGGTAATGGAATCTCGTGACTTTCAAGTCCCTTCTCTCTGGGCTCCTGCTTTCCTGATTTATAAATGTTAATGGATTAGAGTTGATGACCTTTAAGGTCCTGTCTAACTCACTTGCTACATTCCTATGATTTTTTCCTTCAAATTTTGTTTTCAAAATAATAGAAAGTTCATCACAAACACCCAAAGTTGTGTGCATAAACTTAGTTGAAGAAGGCATTCTTTTGCCCTCAGCCTCAAGCTTATATAAAGTTTAGAATTCTAGAGTATTTAAATATTTGTCTAAGAAGCTGAAAGACTGTGTGACAAAGTGGGATAGAATCCTGGACCTGCGATCAAGAGATCTGTGTTTGAATCCTGTCTTAGTCACATAGGGGTAAAGTCAGAAAGTTAAAAATAACTCATTTGGTGAGGAAACCCCCAAAATAATTTTCCTAACATGATAGTCATGATTGTCCAGGGGAAAAAAAAACAGACCACTGACCTTTCTTCCACCACTTTTTTTGGGGGTGTGTGGTTCCTTTCTTCTTGTGACTCATATGTCTCATGATGTGGTTTTGGGTTGCAGGATGACACTTCTGGGGACTATAAGAGAGCCCTCTTACTCCTCTGTGGTGGAGAAGATGACTGATCTGGCCTCTCAGCAGAAAGCTTTCTCTGTGCCTGCCTCCCGGTGCCTTCCAGCTAGCCTCCCATTTAGCCTCGTTTTAGTATGTTATTGCTTTCTGTATTGCCTTATTCATACTAGCATGCTAATGAATAACTCCTAAGTGGAAGAATATTGCAGAAGTGATTACTGGGCTTCCTTCTGATCATCACATGGAAGTTTCCCTACTTCATGAGCTGTGAATTCACAGAGCACTATTCAGGGGCAAAAAACACCTCTAACTCTTCCTTAGGGACTAAGTTTAGAGCCTGGCGCCGGGATATTATTATCATATTATGGTATGATTAAAAAGAAAATTTGTGTTAAAATAAATTGTACTGGCTTCTGCTTTTTTTTCCTTAAATGAAAAAAAAACCACTTCATTTATATCCTATCAATAATCATGTTACCTTAATGAAAATTTCACCTTAATCTTAGAAACTCCTGGATAGTTGAGTAATCAAGTTCTTTTGGTTCTGAATGGAATCTGCAGCATGATGGAGGATCCATTCAGAAGTACAAAGGAAAACAAACATTTCCTGTCTCAAAACCCCCATTACTGCTTAGCAGAATGTGTATGTCTGTATGTTTTTTTCACTCTCCAATGGGAGTAGCTTAAACAAGGCTATATAGCACTTCATAAAACTATAGTTCTAGAGCTGGAAATTCCAGTCTACTCATTTTAACAAATGCAGAAACTGAGGCTGAGAAAATTAAAGTGGCTTCCCCAAGGACACACTGGATAGTTTGCAAAGCACTTTATATATTTATATATTGAGCCTTACAATAACCCTGTGAGGGAAGTATTAAGACCATTATCTTCAATTTATAGAAAAGGAAATAAAGTCTCAATAAGGTAACATAATTTTCTAGTGGTCATACATCAAATGTCAGAATTGGGATTGTTACTTAGATCTTCCCTAATCCCAAATCCATGAATCCCTCTATTCATTAAGCTGCTCTTTTCCATTACTTGTTAACTTCCTGTTTTCTGTCTTTCATGCTTCCCTATTTACTTGATGGCATTTCTTCCTTCTTACTCCTCTCCTGTACTTCCTTATGGAAGCAGGAGGCAGTGAAAGAATATGTAAAAATTATAACACAGTGGGCTACCTTTCTTCCTTCACCTCGTTCAGATTTCAGTGTCCCCTTAAAATCTACATCTTGTCTCATTTTCTTTTTTTAAAGCTGATGACAATTTATTTACTTGAAATGACAATGAACATTAATTGAGACTAGTACTATTTCCTTAAAAAAAAAACCCTTGCTATGGAATGCTTTATTAACTGATTATTCAGATCAACAGATCGATTGAATTCCCAAGCATAGGGATAATTCATAATGAATGTTTTTTTAAAACAACTTTTTATTTTTCAAAATACATGTAAAGATAGTTTTCAACATTCATCCTTGTAAAACCCTGTGTTCCAAATTTTTCACTCCCTCTTCCCATCTCCCTCTTCCATAGAACAGCAAGTAATTCAGTATAGGTTAAACATGTGCAATTCTTCTAAACATATTTCCCCATTTATCATTCTGCACAAGAAAAATCAGATCAAAAAGGAAAAAAATAAGCAAGTACACAATAACAACAATAGCAAAGGTGAAAATACTATGTTGTGATCCACGTTCAGTCCCCATAATCCTCTTTCTTGATGCAGATGGCTCTCTCCATCCCAAGTCTATTGGAAATGGCCTGAATCACCTCATTGTTGAAAAGAACCAAATCCATCACCACTGATCATCATATAATCTTCTTGTTGCTGTGTACAATCAACTTTTGGTTCTACTTACTTCGCTTAGTATCAGTGTTGAAACAATTTTTCAACAGGCTTCCCTCCACTTTTATCTCCAAAAATGAAAAACAATTCTCAAACAAAATTGAGTTAGTGAATGATAAGAAGAATTTTACTTAATGTTTAGCTTTGTATAGGCAAATATATCTTACAATATAAAGGTAACAGGTTTTTATACTTAGCAGGTTTTTAGATCATATACTAGTCCCAAATGATAAGAAATTTCAAGGATTTGAAGTTCATTAGGTACACAAAACTTATTTTTTTCTTCCACTTAGTTTATTTATTTTTTTTTAATATATATGACTTTATGAACCAAGTTGGGGGAGAAAAATCAGAGCAAAAGGGAAAAACCATGGGAGAGGAAAAAAAACACAACAGAAAAAAAGAAGTGAACATTCAATTTACATTCAATTTCCAGAATTCTTTTTCTGGATGCAGATGGCATTTTCTGTCCAAAGTCTGTTGGGATCTACCATCAGATTCTGTGATTGCAAGGGTTCTATGAACAGGATGAAATGCTAGCCCATTCACAGCATAGATATCTTGAGAAGCTGAAGTATTAGTTTTTTTATAACAATGACATTTAAAGGTGAAGTTATCTTTGGAAGGATTTGGTGGATTAATGTAATGAATAGTAACTCTTCTTTTAATACTTCCCAGAGCAAAACCAGTAGGCTTCTATTGTTTGTCTTTAAAAATGGCAACACAGTGATGTTGATGTTTAAGAGGAGATTGTATTCTCCTGAATTCAGAAGGCTGATTTTCTAATTGGCAAACTATCGGTCCTCTCTCAGCAGTAACTACAGCTGCCATAGGATAGACCATGTCAACACAGTAATATCTTTCAGGTAGCTGCAGTGATATCACAGGACTTGACAACCATGTGTCCCAAAACTTTGACATTTTATCCCAGCTTCCTGGCATTGCACAACTATAGTCTGGTGCTTTGATCCAATGCATAGTTTTCACAGTGGCATCACACTGGGCAATCTGTATAGCCTGGTTGCTGTTGAAGACCCACATTTTGTCAGTTTTATCACAAGATGATGTAAATATTTTATTCTCATCAAAACTGCCACAAGACATCAAATATGAGCTCTGTGCATCTGCTGAGCTTTTGGAATAGTTTGGCCATTAGCATGAACTTCCTAACAATCGAATATCATTGACCCAGGTTTCTGCAATAAAAGTTCCCTGGCACTATAGGTGGACTAAAAGAAAGACATCCAAAACTGTTATCAGAAGATGTAAGTTCAATGTCCTTCATTGGATTGCTTGTCCCATTGGTTCCAAAACCTGAGGTTGTTCCAAACAAGTTCATTTTTCCTTAAGAGCTGGGGCTGTGCTTGGGTAGCAGGAAGAACTAAGAGAATTTTGCTCAGTGTTTAACACAAAGGAAGTCAGAGGCAGAAGCCAAGGTGAATGGTATGTCCTAGAATTCTCCACAGGCTGCGAGGCCTCTGAAAACACAAGACTTCCCCAGAACCATATCTTATCTCATTTTCTTCCATGATTTGATAACTTCCTTTATAATAAAGATTTTTTTTTGCTACAGGTTTTTAAGTTATATGGGAAAATGAGACAAAAGGATAGAAGTATTTATTAAGCACCTTTTATGTTTCAGGTATAGATACTTTGTGAATATTGTCTCATCGATTTTAACAGCAGCCCTGGAAGGTAAATGCTATTGTCAATCCAATGTTATAATTGAAGAAACTGAGGCAGATCAATGTTAAATCTTGCCCAACCTCACAAAATTATAAATGTCTGAAGCTGGATTTGAACCCAATTCCTCTTCAGAACTAGCACTTTATTTCAACTGTTCCATTCAACCAACTAGCAATAATAAAATGTTTTTGTTAATGGTGGAAAGGAAAACCTAATAAAAAATGCTGTTCAATGCTTGGCTATGAAAACCCAGGGTTAAGGGAAACTGTTCTGAGACAAATAGGGACAGGCACAACTGAGATTTTAAAAACAAATGAAATCTAGGTCAATAAACTGGGGCTACTCATTGCTATGAGATCCCTGGAAAATCATGAAGAGTTTTGAAATAAGGTGACTAGATCAGATCATCTCTTTATTTCAGCTCTTATATTTGGTGACAAAGTCTTCTGCAAATGAGTGATCATGTTACAGGCAAGCATTTAGAATAGTGAAAAATCCCATATAGAAAACATGCATCCAAGAGAGATTTATTAAAGAATATTCTGTATAGCCAACCAGGAAAGATGGAGATGGGATACTGTTGGCATTTACCTCTGTGACAAAATTAGAGTGGGGATGTGATGGTTCCTCATGTGTTTTGCTTTGTGTAGGCAAAGTCTCATTTCTGACATAGCTTAGGGATGCTATTTCTTTTCCAGGGGTTTCAGTATGAGAATGGATGGGGAGTAAGAGATTACTTGCTTCCTCTGCTCCCTGATATTTTGGGAGCTGTAAGCGTGAAATTGTTTGAGAGAGATAAGAATATTGGATTCAAATGTTTCTCAATCTATTTCAGGAGGGTGATTTATAAGAGGGAACATGAAAGGTCTCAGTGTCACATGGGGCCATTTAGTAATAACTTGACATTTATCTATGGAAGTGAAATTGAAAAAAATCTTACTGTCACATTTTAGGAGTGAAAAAGTGAGAAATGATTAAAATCACACAGGTATATAAGATTTATTGTTCTTGTTCAGTTGTATCTGACTTCTTGCGATTCCACTTGCTGTTTTCTTGGCCAAGATCCTGGAATAGTCTGCCCTTTCCTTCTCCAGCTTACTTTAGGGGTGAGGAAACAGAGGCAAACAGAGTGACATAACTTGCCCCAGGTCACACAGCTAGTACATTAGTCTGGGGCCAGATTTGAACTCACAAAGATGAGTTTTCCTGGCTTCAGACTTTGCACTGTAATCACTGTGCAACCAGTTGTCCAGAGGTATAGAAGATAACAGTTAATAATACGGACATGAGTCTTTTGGGAGAGTTGAGTTCTGCCTCTAACTTGCCTGATCATTGTCAAGAGGATAATTTAATATCTTCTTTCAGACGAGAGCCAAAGGCCTTCTGATGGAAATACTTATGGCTTTCCTCTTTGGGATTCTAGTTATGAATGCTGATTTAGATTCTTTAGGGGAGGAAATGGGGAATAAACTTTTGATACACAAAGATCCTAACATGAAGGGAAAGACTTCAATTATGGATGCTGTATAGATGTGTGTGAATTGCATATGCATAATTTATGTAGACAAAGGTGTGGGCATATACATATATATATATTTTTAATAAGCAATGACATGATACAGGAGAACCTTGGGTACAAATCTCAATTCTAATACTACTTTGTGTGATCTTGGGCCAAATCAGTTAAGCCTCAGTTGCCTCATCTTCAAAATAAAGGGATGACTCTGAGTTTCCTTTCCATGTCTAGAGCTGGGACTCTATGAGCCAAATTCATCTGCATCCTCCAGAGGAATGATAACACTTGGAGATACGAAAGCAAATATGCTTTTCTACACATCAGAAGATGGATCATTGCAAACACAACCAGACACTCTGAATGAATCCCAGTAAACCCTTCTGATAGGGAGTAAAGAATGAATACAAAAATCTGGCACAATTCTTTAACAATAACATGAGAAATCTTGAAGTGTGGAGGAAGGTCAGAAATAGAATGCAGAACAATTAAAATTTATTTATTCCTGGTACAGTTCTTTAACAATAATATGAGAAGTCCTAAAGCAGGATTATCACCTTTGCAGATAAGAGCAAATTAATATACTATATAACCGAATCAAGATATAAAGAAATCTCAGTGTGTCATCCCTTACAATAGGAAACATAATACCAAAATTGTCAAAGTAATCTGTGATTTCATTGTTTTGGAAGATCCTTCCAATAATGTAGATAGCAGCCTATTTGTGCTCCCTACACTTGTACATTCTAGACCACATTCTTTGATTAAGTTTCCTATAAGAAGCCCACCTAACGTCCTGGAAGTCTTCCTCACTTTCTCATAATATTTTGAGAGTACCAATGGAGGATGTTGTTCATGCCTCATCCTGGCCACAAGACCAACTCATCTCCTCTTTCTATCATGCAATTGCTTGATGATTGTTTATTTTTTTAATTTTTGAAGAATTGAGGAATTTAAATTTTTTATTTATTCTTTTAACTCACCGGTTCCAGTGATTTGTTTGGCATCCAAGAAAGAAGATTTGTCTAGGACTAGATTCAGATCTCCTGACAATTAATCTAGCTAAGTCATTTTATCTGTATGTTTCTCAAAAAATAACCTAATTACCAAGCCAGAAACAGTTTGCAGAGTGGGGGGAAAACGCTGGCTTTGGAAGATAGCATCCTTTAATCTGTTATTTTCTGAAGTGCCTAACATGCTGCAGCCTGTTTACACTCACCATGCTTCTTTTCACTCTGTGTGATAATTATTTTTTATTTCTTCAGTGACTATGGTATTCTATGCCTCATTCATATAGCAATAATGGTAGAACATTGGTTATTAAACACAAATGCTTTTCTTTCTAGAGGAAGATATGAGTTTTCAAAGGAATTTGACAAGGTCCTGAAGATAATCCAGCCTTATGTTTCCCTCCTCTTCTAATCTGGACCTAACATGTCCATTTGTATTTGTTCTCCCCAGATATGAGGTCAGGTAGATAGTACTTCATGATGGGGTCATGAAGAATTGGACATGATTGAAATGACTGAATAATAACAACAACATCCTTGGAGACAAAGAATTTGGAATTTGGAAGCTGTTATCTATGTGGGAAGTAATGTGTGAATAGTTAGAAGGGTTTGGATACAAGAGATATTGTGGGGTAGAAATGGGGAGAGGTAATAATTGTCTAGATACATGGAATGAGGATAAGTGAAGAACTTGGATTAGTACTGATATTATGAACTCAAGACACTAGAAGGACGTAATGACTTCCACAGAAACAGGTAAGTTTGGGGAAAGGGAGAATTTAGGGGTAAAGATTCAGTTTTAGACATGCTGAATTTTAAGATGTCTTCAATATATTTGAAATGTACCATAAGTAATTAATTGGTGATATCTGACTGAACTTTGGGGCAGAGAATGGAATCAGATACATAGATGTGGAACTAACCTGCAGAAAAGTGATAAACTAAATCCAGGGGACCTAGTTAAGTTTCTAAGAGAGAAAGCATGAAGGGAAGAGAAGAGAATAGAGGACAGAACCATGGGGAACACCTAAAGTTAGATGCATGCTGTGGTTTGATGAACCAGCAAAGGAAACTGAGAATGAACTGTTAGACAGGTAGGAGGGAATCAGGAGAGACTAATTTCATGAAACTTAGAGAACAGACGGTATCTTAAAGTGGAGAGGATGATTAACAGTATCAAGTACAACAGGGAGTTGAGAAGACATAGAATGATAGAAAATCATCAGATTTAGCAATTGAGAAATTGATGATGACTTTGGAGAAGGCACTATGAATAAACCTAGTTTCTAAGATAATCAAAGGGTCTCATTCTAATTTTCAAAATTAAAAATCGCAGCATTTACCCAAACATTAACATAAAATTGCAACATTAACTCAAGAGTCTTGCACTGAGTTGTTGAAGTATTCTTTATTTTCCTGTCTTTTACTGCCATTTTATGAGATGCTTAAGCCATGTTTACTTTAATGTCAATTTTACTCTTAACTTTCTTGACTTTGTCATCCCTTCCCAGAAGTCACTGTGTCCTGTAGATAACTGCTCTTTTGCCTTTTTTTCTCATTGCTGAGTCCCCGGCCATCATTTCATGAAATGTCTAGGTGATGTTCACTAAACTGTTGTTTTCCTATTTCTCACTCTTGAAATTTCTTCTCTTCCTCCCCAGCAGGTTTGCCACCCATGTGGACAATCGTTTCCATTCTCTCCCAGCTTTCTAGCTCTCTTTTATGTGTTACCTTTTTATGCTAGCTTACATGAGAATTTATACTCCTTAAGGGTATTAGATTATTAATTTTTTGTTATTGTATCTTTATTTTCAGAACTTAATATAGGGCCCAGAACATAACAAGTGCTTAACAAATGCTTGCTATATGTATGTATCTGTGTCTATATATCTACATATCTATGTGTCTAAGTATGTATGTACGTATGCACGTATGTAACAGCTGAAGACTACACATATGTATAAAATGTATCTAGCATAAATTCTAAATAAATAAATACAAATATATATAGAGAAGTCAAGATAGAAGACTCTGGAATTGAAAGATCAGGAAAAGCTTTGTGTAGAAAGATGAAAGGTACCTGATCTGGTTCTCTTCTCATTTTTGAATGATTTGATTTTTCCTATTCAGGTCGCAATTAATTTTGAGTTCATTGCTATATATGATGTGAGCTTTTTTCCTAACTCTAATTTCTTCCAGATTGCTTTTCTGTTTCCCCCAGAAATTCTTGTCAGATAATTTGAGTTCTTTCCTAGGTATATTTTCAGATTTATTGAACACTGTTTTTGAGGTAAATTCTTTTTGATCCTTCTTGGTCTTTACATTGATCTGTTTTTCTACTTTTTAACCAGTACAAAAGAGTTCTGCTTTATAATATAATTCAAACTCTGGAAGTGCTATTCTCTCACTGTATCTACTTTTCTTTCATTAGTTCTCAGGATATTCTCAATTGTTTCCTTCCAAATATTAGTTTTGATTATCTTTGTCTAACTCTATAAAATGTCCTGAAGGAGGAAATGGCAAACCATTCTAGTATCTTTACCAAGAAAAGTATATGGACAATATAGTCTATAGGGTCATGAAGAGTTAGACACAAATAAACAATAAAAATTAAAATAACCCTTGGAAGCTTGACTAATATCCAAATCAAGTAAGTTTTAAAAGCAATTTAGGGATTATTGTCAGATTTGAAGTCTAAAGTATATTGTTAGCCTGTAGTTAAAAACTAAATCCTTTCTTGAGAATCAGTAATGTTTGTCAGGGTGGAGAAAATTTTGAAAGGGAAAGTTTCTTAGGGCAAAAGGCTGTAGAAGTTACCAAACTTTCCCCCTTTATAATCAATTGATCCACTGGACTTTTTGGAGAAAGCTCTGTTCAAGCTCTATCCTCAAGCCATCAAGACATTCTGGTGGCTTCTAATACTATGACATTTTTAAAATCCAAGGGATAATATGGTTGTTTGTAAATGATTTGATCTTACTCTTTAACCAGTACTAAATTATTTTGATGATGAGTGCTTTGTCATGTAGTTTGAGATTTGAGGCTCTGCTAGGACACTTTTCATTCTTTCCCTTATCTTTTTTTCCTACTTAGAGAAGCCAAGATTGTCAACTAAAAATAATTAAAACAATAACTTCAACAAAATAGCAAGATATAAAATAAATCTAGTAAATTGTTAGTCTTTTGATATAGTACCAACACGTAGAGATAGAAATTGAAAAGCTATTCAAAATAACTAAATAGCATATACAAAATTTTAGAGTCTATCCAGGAAAGAACATGTGGGAATTGTACACATGTAACTACAAAACACTCAAAATAAAAATGGACCCGAGTAACTGGAGAGATGCAAATTGTTATGATTGGTCCATGACACACTATTGCCCAAGTTGATTTACATATTCAGTGCCATACCAATCACTTTATGGAACTAGAAAAATGATGACATGATTTATCTGGAGGAACAAAAATATTAAAAATTTCAGGGTGAATAATGAAAAAGGGGGTGGATTGGAGATGGAAGGGGACCAATATATGCCAGATCTCATGCTGTACTGTAAAGAATACATCATCCAAATGACTGTACAGACAGAAGAGTAAAGAATTCTATCAGCAGAAAATACTAAGTATGTATTATGCAAAAACACTGTAATTTGGGATTCAGTAAACCCAAAGACTTTAACTATAGGGAAAAGAACAAACATATATTAAATACCTATTATGTGTCAGGTACTGTATTAAGTAGTACATATACTATCTCATTTGGTTCTCACCAAATTACTATGAGATAGTTGGTATTAATATCCTCATTTTACAATTGGGAAAACTAAGACAATGGAGGGTAAATGACTTGCCCAGGATTCCACAGTAAATGTCAGAGACTGGATTTGAACTCAAGTCTTCTTGACTCCAAGCTCAAGCCTTTATTGACTATACACTTGAGAAACCTCAACTATGTGGATATGAACTCACATGGAAAACAGTCTGGCAGAAATTATCTTTAGACTAAAATCTCATATTATATACATGGATACATTCCAAATAAATGTGTAACTTCCATATAAAATGTTTCATCCTAATAAAAGCCACAACTGTAAAAAGAGAAAGAATTCATGACTAAACAGCAGATAGAATCACAGAAGAGTAAAAACCCCAATTTTAATCACATAAAATTGACGAGGCTTTGCATAAACAAAATTAATTCAGATAAAATTAGAAGAAAAACTATCAATTGAGGGGGAAAATCTTTGTAGTAAATTTCTGTGACAAAGGTCTCCTAGCAAGATATATAGCAAAAAAACTTATTCAAATATATAAAGATATGAACCATTCTCTAATAGATAAAGTTAAAGAATATGAAGAAGCAGTTCTCAAAGAAAGAATCTAAGTTATAAGAAGTTAAAAGATACCCAAAATTAGTAAACATAGAGTACAGCAAATTAAGGCAATTCTGAAATTCATTATAAACTCTCATCAAATTGACAAGATGACCAAAAAACATTGTTGAAAGGGCTATGGGAAAAACAGGTACAGTTAAAAACTGCTGGTGGAACTGTGAAGTAACCCAATTGTTATGGAAAATACTTTGGAATTATATCCCCAGAAGTCACTAAATTATTAATCTGCAAACCTTTTGACCTGATTCAATAAATATCAATGACTCCTATATGCTTTGCATTATATAACACCCTGTTGCAAAAATTAATTCATTTTAATTCAAGGCCAGTATCCTGGACCATGTAGTTCTCTCCTCTGTTACCCTTGCATTGCTACTGATTCAGCTCAGCTCTGAATGACTATTCTTTCCTCTCTACTTCCAGGCAGAGAATCTCTCTCTAGTTCTGAGATAGCTCTTCCTTTCTACACAAGCCATTGAGTGAATGGCTTGAATTTATTCTAAGAGATATACAGACCTTGTTCAAACTAAGTTCTGACTGAATGAGTCAATCAAGAAATGTTTATACTTACCACAGGTAATTATAGTGGTACCTTAGTCTTATCATTAATTGGTTCCAGAAGGCATGAGGAGAGGCAAAAATGATGAGTACAAATAAATTTTTCCCATAAGGAATACTTCTCCAGTCTGTAACCTAGACCATCCTCCCCACCCAGTTCCCCAAAAGGGTGAGTGAGGTTTCCAGCAGTAGAGAAACCAACCAGCATAGCCCAGTCCATCTGGGCTCCTCCCTTCTTGACCCAACTTACTTTCTGAGAGGAACCACAAATTTTATTACTCTTTCCTCCCTACCCTTCTTCAAGCTTCGTCTTGGAGTATATGTGAAGGACCTGGATGTGGAGGAGAAAGCTATGATCTCATACTCTGCTGCCCAGGGATCTTGGGCTAGAAGTCCCAGGTCTTCTTGCTGCTAATACTGCTGCTGCTGCCTCTGCTTCTACCCGGGTCCTGCAGCAGCTGCTCTCACCACCACTGCTGCTCCTGCTGCTTCTCCTCTTGTTGAGCCCATTAGCTGTTTTGGGAGTTGGGTAACCATATGCTGCAACCACATCATCTTGCAGGAACTGCTCCACAACTTACCTGCTAAGCTACACACTCTCAGGACCCCGGGCTCCAACTTGACAGTTTGGAGGACTGCAGCTATTGCTGGGGAGGAGCTGTCCATATAGCAATAGCAATCGTGGCAGCAGGGGCTGGGCAATATGCTCAACCAAGGCAACAACCAAATGGGATGAAAACAAGCATCAAATGCTGAAGCATTTTCTTTTCTTTTTTTGGTTAAACATGTCCAATCCTTTTAAATGTATTTTTATATTTGTCATGTTGTGTAAGAAAAATTAGATAAAAAATCTGAAAAAGAGAAAGAACAAGCAAGCAAACAAAAAGGTGAAAATACTATGAAACATTATTTTTTCTTGTTGAAATATGCCAAATTAATGAATTTGATGAGTTTCAAAATAGGTGAGTGTAGAGATACTACTGTACTTTACAATGGGATGGAGCAACCCATGAAGTCCCCTCCTTATGCTTTCCCTCTAGTTTTAATTTTTGTTGTCCTTAACAGAGCTACTGGAGTGCGTTTGGATAAGGTTATGGCATTAAATCCCAAATCATCTTTAGTGACTTGGGAAGATTCTTCATTATACTGTTTGAATGCCTTTCCAGTGTTCTGTACTAATGAATCTTTGGAGTACAGTTGGGTATAAAGTAACATGACAATTCCAGGATCTTGGGGCAGGGAGGGGATATGGAGTTCACATTACAGATAGCTGGTTTGTGATTTTTGAACTGAGATGCTTCCTCTGGGAGCATTGTTAAACCTCAGCCTTGACTAGGAGATTGATAGATCTGCTTTCTGGAGAGTTCTGCTATTTCATAGAAAGAGAAAGAAATGGCATTGTGTTCTTCATAACCAAGCCCCTTCAGGAATCAGCACTATTCGGTGATGTTTTCACTGTGGATTTCACTCATAGGAAGGGAAGCACCTGGATCCTTCTCAGAAGGATTCTAGTAACTCTTTGGGGCTTCCATCTTCTAAACAAAATATGATTTTTCACTTGGAGCAAAGGAAAATACCATGGATATCGGAACAAGAAGGCTCTATCCATATAGAGAAACCAGATCTAAAATAAAGGAACCCATTCCAAAGAGGTACATTATTATGGACAAAATTTTATAGGAAAAACACCCAAAAGATGCTCAAGATTCCACATTGGGAGAAAGCTGGAATGGTCATGTCAGAAAAATTTCTAAGGTATAGGAAAGAGGCAATTATCATTCAAATTTTATTGAGCATCACAATGATGATTTTTTAAATTTTAATTTAATTTTAAAATTTAATAAGCATCACTTGGAAAGACTTTATTTGTTGATGAGTATGGGGAAGCATACCTCCAGAGATATTTTGTGATTTTGAAAATTCAGGATACCACCCTCCCAACCCCTAAAAACAACTCTACATAAAGTAGATGCTTAAAAATACTTGTTGATCGATTGGGACCAAGGAACTATAATGGATTGACAGAAATCAATTATTAATAGAGTTTTAGCAAGATCATAAGCAGGTAAATGTGATGGACTCAGGCCCAGTGGGAGTCACAAAACCTAAGTGACAGCACCTTCATCTCCTTCCCCATCTTCAAATAATGTATAGATGTGGAGGAGGGGAAGTGGATGAGGTGGGGAAACTGCTGCTGTGGTCCCTTCTAGGGAACTGGACTATCATTCTGGTTGGTAACTGTTTTCTTATCTAAGCACTTTTTTATTTCTAAGCTTCTTATAGAGTGACAAAATTCTCTTGCCAGCTGTTTCATGAAGTTTGATGTCTTTTTGGAAGCACACAGAGAGAAGGAAAGGGAGGAGGAATTTTCACTTTTTTTTAATAAAAAAGGGCTTAGCAGGGTTGGGGATGGGATCAAAGCTGGAGCCACATAGGCTGAAGGATGCAAAGGGGAGGAGGGGGCCAGTGCTATTCCCTGACAGAAGTGCCAAGAACAAGAGAGACTACAGGCTGAGGGTTGGGGAATCCCACACCGCCTTGCCACTTCCTGTGTGGTTGTGACCTGAAGGAAAAATTTAGCTCCTAGAAGGGAGGGCTGAGGAGAACATCCACAAATGTGTGGTTACCATAGAGACATTACATAGCAACACAACAAGGCCACCAAGGTCCTAAAGCTGTGGATCATGACTGGAGAGCCCAAAATGTGCTCGCAAGCTCCTCCTGGTGGTCATACAAAAACAGTTTGGTCATAGGCAAATGTTAAGGAGATTTCAGTTCTAGAAAATATTATTAATTTTTATTATTATAGCTTTTTATTGACAGAACATATGCATGTAATTTTTCAATACTGACCTTTAAAATCACTTCTGTTCCAACTTTTCCCTTCCTTCCCTCCACCCTCTCCCCTAGATGTCAGGCAATCTCACACGTGTTAAACATGTTGAAGTATATTTTAAATACAATATATGTGTACATATTTATACATATATTCTTATTGCACAAGAAAAATGTGATTTAGAAAGGTAAAAATAACCTGGGAAGAAAAACAAAAATGCAAGCAAACAGTAACAGAAAGAGTGGAAATGCTATGTTGTGGTCCACACTCATTTCCCAGTGTTCTTTCTCTGGGTATAGCTGGTTCTTTTCATCACTGATCAAATGGAACTTAATTGGATCCTCTCATTGCCGCGGTTCTAGAAATTAACTATAGATAATATAACCAGGCTTGAGACCCAAAGGAAATTTTCTGGCATGTTGAGTGCATATTTTGTATAATTTATGGAAAAGCCTGATGTATAGAATGAGAAATCATAAATGAATTGTAAGCTGTGTTGATTGAAGAAGAAAATAGAGGGCTAGCTTTGTGGTTCAAATCCTATTTTAGATTCTTATTAGTTGTGTGAATTTGATCAAGTTACTTAAACCATTAATTCCTTATTGTCCTTAATTCATAATTTCAGATTTGGTAAGGACCTTGTTCTTTTATTTTTGGTTGTTCTTTTACTTTTTTTTTTAATAAAGTTTTTTTTATTTATTTTCAAAACATATTCATAGATAGTCTTCAACATTCACCCTTGTAAAATTTTGTGTTCCAATTTTTTTCTCCTTTCCTTCCTTCCAGCTCTCCCCTAGATGGCAAGAAATCCAATATATGTTCAATATGTGCATTTCTTCTATATATATTTCCACAATTATCATGCTGCACAAGAAAAATCAGATAAAAAAGGAAAAAAATGAGAAAGAAAACAAAAATGCAAGTAAATAACAACAAAAAGTGTAAATACTATGTTGTGATTTTCACTCAGTCCCCACAGACTTTGTTCTGGCTGCAGATGGCCCTCTCCATCTGAATCACCTTGTTGTTGAAAATAGCTTTGTTCATCAGAATTGATCATTGTGTAATCTTGTTGCTATGTACAATGTTCTCTTGGTTCTACTCACTTCACTCAACATCAGTTCATGTAAGTCTCTCCAAGGCCTCTCTGAAATCATCCTACCAATTGTTTCTTTTAGAACAATAATATTCTATAACATTCAGATACCATAATTTCTTCAGCCATTCTCCAACTGATGGGCATCCATTCAATTTCCAATTTCTTTCTATTACAAAAAGAGCTGCCACAAACATTTTTGTACATATGGGTCCATTTCCCTTTTTAATGATCTCTTTGGGATACAAGCCCTGTTGAGACTGCTGGATCAAAGAGTATGCAGAGTTTGATAGCCCTTTGGGCATAATTCCAAATTGGTCTCCAGAATGGTTGGATCAGCTCACAATTCTACCAACAATGTATTAATGTCCCAGTTTTCCCCCACCCTCTCCATTATTCATTATTATCTTTTCCGGTCAATCTGAAACATGTATAGTGGTACCTAAGAGTTGTCTTAATTTGTATTTTTCTAATCAATCATAATTTAGAGCATTTTTATATGGGATAGAAATGGTTTTAATTTCTTCATTTGAAAATTATCTGTTCATATTCTATGACCATTTATCAATTGGAAAATGGCTTGTATTCTTATAAATTTGAGTCAATTCTATATATATTTTAGAAATAAGGCCTTTACCAGAATCCTTGGATATAAAAATGTCCCCCCATTTTACTACTTTCATTCTAATCTTGTCTGCATTGGTTTTGTTTATACAAAAACCTTTTAACTTAATATATCAAAATTATCCATTTTGTATTCCATAATGTATCCTAGTTCTTCTTTGGCCACAAATTCCTTCCTTCTCCAACAGATCTGAGAGGTAGACTATCCTTTGTTCTTCTAATTTGCTTATAGTATCACTTTTTATGAAAGATCTTGTTCTTAAACAAGAATTCCTACTATTAGCACAATATCTAGCACAAAGTAAGTAAACATTTCATAAATACTTTGTCTATATGGTTGTTATTATTCAGTGGTTTCAGTTTGTCCGATTCTTTGTGACATTATTTAAGGTTTACTTGGCAGGGATACTAGAATGGTTAGTCATTTGTTTCTCCAGATAGTTTTACAAATGAGAGAACTGAGGCAAATAGGGTAAAATGACTTGCCCGGTGTCACATAGCTAGTGTCTGAGGCTAGTTTTGAATTCTGGTGGATGAGTCTTCCTAATATCAGTCCCAGTGCTTTATTCACTATAGATCCACCTAGCTGCTCATAAAACTTACAGCATCATATAAATATTTTCCCCCTAATTTAAAAGGAAATCATATTTTGATATGAAAGAAAACTCTTGATTATGTACTTACATTTTCATGACTAAAGCCTATATAAATCAGTCAAAGTGAGCATTTGTTGATAGTACCTTTTTTAGCTGTCATGGCATTTAGCTGCCATTCAGGACCTGGGCTTGTGAAATAGGAATTAATGAATGCCTAATAAATGCATTTGCTATGTGCAAAGCACTGCATTAATCCCTGATGATACAAATAGAAAAGTCAGATAATCCCTGCTCCCATGGAGCTCATATTCAGATAAAGCAAAAAACAATATTTTCAACTGCAAATCATAAGGAAGTTTCCTGGTCCTTAGGGCAGCAACCCAGCAGATGATAATACATCTTTTTTTTGTGTCATTTCCACTGATAAAAATCATACCAGTTACTAAACCATTTGACAGGGCCAAGGACTTTGTTGGCAAGAACTTTCTTTTCTGGGTCTTTAGTAACTGTGACTGCTGAAGAAGCAGTGGCTAGGTAGCCTCTCCACAGGGGATTGCTTCTCAGGAGGATGGCAGAGGGCTCTGGGCTGGAAGCATGGCTGTTCTCAAGGTTGTTGGGTTCAGGTTCCTGGACTGTCTCCATCAAGGTCTAGAGAGAGATATGTTGGTGAGGGGGTAGTTTGACTTGTCTATCATAAGTTGCTTCCTGTTCTTGCCCAGGTTGACAGGCTGCTTCAGCTAGATTGACTTGCCTGTCCTATAAATGGCAATTAGTTGGCATTTGGTGGGGATAACTGGTTTCTTCACAGCAGCCTGGTTGTGAGGACTAGGCTGGAAGCAGGACCACTAATCTGGACTCTACCTCCACTCTCATAGTTGTTGTGTCGCTTACTATGGTAATTTGCTTCACTATTCTAAACTTCAATGTCCTACTCTGTCTCATAAAACTTGAACTAGGTGATCTCTAAGGAGCTCTTAATTTTCAAAAGCCTAGGTAAAAAGAAAAATCTGACTGAAACTCCTAGGCTGTATTCTTTCTTTTATCCAGAGGATGGTGCTCTTGGCTAAAAGTGGTCTCAGTCATCATTCAAACTGACTTATTTTTTATTTATTTATTTTTTAAAAATATAGTCTTTTATTTTTCCAAATATATGTAAAGATAATTTTCAAAATTCACCTTTACAAAACCTTGTGTCCAAATTTTTCTCCTTCCCTGCCCCTCTCCCCCATTCCTTAGACAGCAAGCAATCTGATATAGGTTAAGCATGTGCAATTCTTCTAAACATATTTCCATATTCATCACGTCAAGCCTAGTTTTAAAAACAACAATTAATTCTTACCTAGCTTTGAGATGTTTCAGGATCTTTTTCAGCTTTAATCTGGTTACAGGATCATAGGTTTGGCCTGGGGCAATGTGGGATTATAGAGTCCAACTCTTCATCTTTATATTCATTTAGCAATCAGAGATGCAGAGTTTGTGAATTGCCCAAGAGATTGGCATCCAAACTCAGGTTTTTGTTCTCCAGGCAAGTACTTTTTCCCCCTTTTTTCTTCCTCTCCCTATCCCTCAGCTTTACTCTTTTCTCCTGCTTCTTCTACTCCAAAGTAATTTAAATTCTAATCTTCTCCAAAAACAGAGATTAATTTTTTTTAAAAAATCAAAACAATTTTTCTCTCTTATCTCATGCTATTCAGGAATACACTGCCCACACATTTCTTCTTTAACTTAACTGGAAAAGAGCTGAAGCAATTATTGATTTAAGAAAAATAATAGAAATAGTGACAGATCTGGATTTAGGAAACCTGATAGATCTGAATACCTAGCCTCTGGCATTTACTAGCCATGTGACTCTGGGCAAGTCCCTTAACTTTGCTGAGGCTCAGTATGCTCATCTGTAAAAGGGGTGTAATGATATTTTATAGGGTTAAGGATAATCTAGTCCAAAGAGGACTGGATTCAGTGTTAGAGGACCTGAGTTAATATATGAGTTCTACTTCACTTTGTGATTTGAAAAAAATTGCTTAGCTACTCTGGGCCTTTGTTTCCTTATAAATGAATCAAAAGACGCTCATGAAGCCATTACTATGTATAAGAACCATGTTACGTGAGAGGATACAAATAGAAAAGTTGAAGCAGTCTCTGATTTCAAAAATCATATCTTCAAAAAGGGGAAGACATTCTACACATGGAATACATGGCCAAGGGAAGATCTTTAATTTATAGGAGTTGCAGTAATGGTGAATAGAGTCATAATTCGACTGATTGACATATCCTTTGCAGGAATTGTAATATCACTATAATTATTGTTCCCAGAATTAGAGGGGAAAAGTGGGGATGGGGTCAAAGTTTATATTATGTCTGAAAGAATATGACTTGAAGGGCTGGCAAACAGCAGCTTGGGGTTCTGGGTCAGAATAGAAATGGTAAAATAAGGGGATTGGTAAAAATAAACTATGTAGGAGTGTGCTAGAGCCAGCTCTAAATGGCTCAGTAGAGGCAGCTTTTTTTTTTCTTTTTTTTTCTGTTGTTTCATTTCACCAGGCAATTGAGATTAAATGATTTGCCCAGGGCCACCCAGCACTAAGTGTCAAGTGTCTGAGTCTGGATCTGAACTCAGGTCCTCCTGACTGTAGGGTTGATGCTCTATCCATCTCACTGCCCTCCCCTTTTTTGATAAATTTTCAGTAAGAGCACTTATATAATCTTTTATATAATATTTATATAATCAAATATCACAAATCAGAGTTTGATTATTGATTGTTGAGATTTAAGAAAGTGGTAGAGAAAATATTTGAATTCATATCAACTGGAAAATATGTCCTGGGTATATTATGGGGAGGAGAGCCTATTAATTAAATATTTACCAGAATCCTATTGTACATATCATTGGGCCCTAAGTTTCTGGTTATTTGTTCAGCACAACAAACTGAACCCCAAGATAGCATCTACAAGGTCATACAAGTAATAAGTAGGAGAGCTGCAAACTAGATTTGGTAACATAATAGGTAGATACCTTCTAAACTACTGATTACGTCATAAGGGCTCAATTATTTTCATATGTCCTATCTTCCTTGTATATAGTTCTCCTCTTATGATGTGTTAACTTTAATATTTCCTTTGAAACACCCAATCCAGCTAAGCCATTCCCTCAGTGGCTATTGTGCTGAGTTCTGCACCATTGTTTCCCATCTCTGCTTCCTCCCTAAACTAGCACTCCTACCAAAAGCTTGAGGTGTTCTTTGTGGGTGTACAGACGAGGCTAACTATAGTGTCTCAGTCTCAGACTCAGCTCTCTGAGTAGGAGTTCTGTCAGTTTGTTGCTGATGAATTGAAAGGACAGATTTATTTGAATCAGAAACCTTCAGCTTTATAGCATCAATCATAAATACATTTATTATAGTCTGAGTACAATGTGATGAAAGCTTAAATGACAAAAATCAGTAGAAGTCAGAAGGCTATAAATTCTCCCTCCTTCCTTTTAAAAAGTAATTATCAAACCCTGAAGAACTGCTATCAGTCACCCTACTGCTCTCCAACTCTACAATACTACAGCACACTTTGTTCTGTACCCAGGCATCTTATGTGGACTGGCTACAGTCTGGATTGTAATGAGAAGAGTTAAGCGTCCTTCCCTCATATTTTTCAGATGATTAAATTCATGCCCTAGCAACCAGGGGATAAATTTATTTATAGCTTAGACTATAGCTCACGCTTACGAATTTTTCCAAAAAGACGTTAAAAGGAATATATTCTATGCAGTGTACAGTACAAATCAGGCATGGGCAAGGTAATCTATTCCTATATACAATAGGAATACTAAACACAGAACACTCACAAGTGACTACTTGATCAGAACAAACTTTAAATAGGATTTCACTAATAGCTTATAACTACAGTTATAATATACTGGGAGGCTGATACTTTAATCTCATTAGAACATAAAGCATTTTTCAATATTGTTAATTAAACATTTTGCATTTTAACTTAATACTCACTGTGTGTACAAGTTCCAGGAAATCTGTGGGTAAAATGGCTGAATTTGGGTCAATTCTCTGGTTGATGATTGTTTTCTCCAAATGGGGCTGGTGTAGTTTATTAGGGACACATTTGAAGGCCACTGATCAGTTTTGACACAATGGGATCCAGGACTTCTGCATTTTTATAATTTTAAGGGTAGCTTCCAAGACTACACAATCTACCTATTATGTAGGTTTAATTATCTACTGAAGAAACAGGTGTCCAGTTCTGAATCCAAGTACTATAATCTGTCCTAGTTGAGTTCATCTTCTACATGGGAATGGCAATTAGGGGTAGGAGGGGACGAATTCAGCTCATCCCTTCACTTCCTCACAAGGAGTTAAGAAATGGGGTTCTCTACTTGACCCAAGAGAGAGTTCAGGCAAAGTGATTAAACCTGAAATTTCCTTCTTTTAACTGGCATAGCAACTCAACCTCCCAATGCTTTTCCTGAACTGGGGTATGACCAAAGGATTACTCAGGATTTATCATATTATACTAAAAAGCCGAGTCTTTTCAGCATTGAGTCACCACATTTTTAGAAACAAATCCTATATCTCCTCTATAGTCAACTGAAATGATTAAAGACAACTTGTTTTTCATCTCCCTTGTGATGACTTTTAAATATCAGCCTTTGTTACATCCACAGAAATGTCTCAACAAAATCTGATGATCAAAACTTCTTAGACTGAAAGCTGTGTGTTTGTGTTATTGGATCATAGAGTTGGAAAAGATTTGAATAGAATTCCTCTTTGGATGAAATTCAACTATGCCTATAAAGAAACTTCTATATACACTCACTAATTGACTCATGAATGTCAGTGGGTTGGACATCACTCACATACATTATTTTATTGGATCTTTATAGCAATTGAGTAAGATAGGCTAAATATTTTTCTTTTTGAAAGGTGAGTCCTTGAGTCCTTGAGAAGTTTAAATTTGTATAGCATCAAATAGCTAGTACGGATAGAACTGAGAACTGGACTTATTTGAATCCAGTAAAATTTCCACTATGCCATACTGCCAATTATATAAGAGAAGTTGGAAGGTTTCTGAGGAGACCAATCAGAACCAAATTCAATGAATATCTATTAAGCATCTACTAAGTGCAATGCATTGTATTAGGGATTGGATGCAAATAAGAAATGAAGATAAAGTTCTTGCCTTCAAGAAGCTTACATTCTTTCTTGGTATTTTTTATTTCTATCTTTTATTTTTATATCATCTTTATTTCTAAATATAACATTTCCTCCTCTCTTCCCCAGGAAAAAAATCCCTTATAACAAAGACTAAAAATAGGTTAAAAATGAAACAACATAGAATCAAGTCTGAGAGAATATTCAATAATCTCCTATCTATGAAAAGAAGGGAGGAAGTTGAATTTTTTTCCTTTTCTTTATAGATATGTCTGTTCATTATGATCTATGCTTTCCATTTCCATTTTGGTAGTCATTGTATCTGAGTTTTCTTGGTTCTCCTCCCCATATATATTATCTTCCCATATTTCTCTCAATCTTCTAAATCTAATAGATCACCAAATTGATGGATATTGCTTTAATTTCCCTTTTTATGCTACCACTAAAAATGCTGCTATGAAGATTTTGGTGTAAATTTTCTGTCCTTATCCCCTTGGAATAGAAGCTCAGAAGTGGGATATCTGGGGCAAAGGACATGGATATTTTAATAACTTTCTGAACATAATTTGAAGTTGCTTCCCAGATTGGCTGGACCAAGTCATAATTCCACCATTATGCATATTAAAATATTGTCTTTTAACAGCCTCTACAGAACTGAGGCAGTTAGGTGGATAGAATGCCAGATCTGAATAGCTCATTTATCCCTGGTTGCCTCAGTTTCTCATCTGTAAAATGAGCTGGAGAAGGAAATGGTAAACTACTTTGGTATCTTTGTCAAGAAAATCCCAAATAGGATCATGAAGAATCAGATATGACTGAAAAACAAACAAAAGCCAACAGAATTGAGAATTCTATTTTTCATTCATTCATCCATTTATCTATCTATTTTTTATTTTTGCTTTATCAATTTTAGAGTTGTTTTAAGCTTCATTACTCTCACTATTAGTGATTTGGAGTATCTTCCACATGGTAATAAAGGAATTTTTAATATTCTATTGAGGGGAAACTATATAAAAGGATAAGTATATATACAATAATTTGAGAAGGAAACAAATACAACTAAGGGGATCAGAAAAGATTTCCCATAGGATTTGGACATAAGTCTTGAAAGAATAATAAGAAGAATGAGGAAGAATGAAAGGAGGAGTAAATTTCAGATATGAAGGACTGTGTAAAGGCATGGAAGCTACAGTGATTAGAACACAAAATATATGACTGGGAATGGGGAGAAATGTCTTAAAAACTAGGTTGGATTGAGAATCAACATTTTAAAGAACAAATTTCAATTTTATACTAGAGTCACTGAAAGTTATTCTTTCTTTCTTTCTTTCTTTTTTTTTTTTTGATTAAAGCTTTTCATTTACAAAACATATGCATGGGTAATTTTTCAACACTGACCCTTGCAAAACCTTCTGTTTCAAATTTTCCCCTTCTTCCCCCCTCTCCCCTAGATGGCAGGTAGTCTAATACATGTTAAATATGTTAAAATATATGTTAAATCCATATATGTATATGTAGTTATACAGTTATCTTGCTGCACAAGAAAAAGCTGATCAAGAAGAAAAAAAACCTGAGAAGAAACAAAATGCAAGCAAACAACCAAAAATAGTGAAAATGCTATATTGTCCACCCTCAGTTCCTACAAGCTTCTCTCTGAGTGTAGATGGCTCTCTTCATCACTGGACAATTGGAACTGATTTGTTTCATCTCATTGTTGAAGAGAGCCACGGTCCATCAGAATTGATCATTATATAGTATTGTTGGTGCCATGTATAATCATCTCCTGGTTTTGCTCATTTCACTTAGCATCAGTTCATGTAAATCTCTCCAGACCTCTCTGAAATCATCCTGCTGGTCATTTCTTAAAAACAATAATATTCCATAACATTCATATATCATAACTTATTCAGCCATTCTCCAACTGATGGGCATCCACCCAAGTTTCCAGTTTCTAGCTACTACAAAGAGGCTGCCACAAACATTTTTGCACATACGGGTCCCTTTCCCTCCTTTAATATCTCTTTGGGATATAAACCCAGTAGTAGCACTGCTGGATCAAAGAGTATGTGGAGTTTGATAACTTTTTGAGCCTAGTTCCAATTTGCTTTTCAGAATGGCACCAACAATGCATCAGTGTCCCAGTTTTCCCACATCCTTTCCAACATTCATCATTATCTTTTCCTGTCATCTTAGACAATCTGAGAGGTGTTCACTGAACATTTTTCAACTAGGATGTGCTAGCTAGAATTTAGAAAGCTTTTTTCTTGGGGGTGGAGTTTATAGTGAATGGATTGGTACAGGGAAAAACTGAAAGCAGAGACAGCTCTTATAGTATTCCAAATATAAGTAGAAGGTGTCACGTGAGGCAAGGTTTGTGCCGAGTCACATTCAAGGTTACACAAAGATAGATATAATGAAGATCTGAACTAGAATAGTAGTTGTATAAATGAGAGAATGGGATAAATATGAATTGTATTGTGAAGGTAGAATTAATTGAACTTAGCAATTAATTGGGTATGGCAGGTTGGAGATGGAGACAGTAGAGACTAAAGAGCTGGAGTCAGATGGAATTAGTCTGGAAAAGTGTCATGCACCCAAGTGGAAGAAATGATAAATAGAAGCATATATAGAATGATTTTATTTTACATATATATGGATATATGTTACACACACACACATATGAATTTGTGCCTAATGATGACCACCTCTCTGCTTTAGACCAGGCTTGATGCGGCTCTCTGGAGGAAGGGAAGTCACTTCTCTGGAAGACAGTTAATGGCAACTGTCAAGGAAACAACGGTTCTCTACATGAAGAAGGATCTGTCCGAGAGATTTGAGTTGACACAGTTGACACAGTTGACACAGGGTGGGGAGGTAAAAAAAAAAAAAAAGAAATTTACATGATAACTTCATAATATATTTAAAAGGAATAGTGAGTTATACATAATAGATTTGCAGTCCATGTGCAATTATTTAAAAATATGTTGTAGAAATGCTTATTTCACAAATTAAAAGAAAAGAAAAAAAGAAAAGTATCATCAAAAAGATAAATCTTCAAGGAGAAGATTGGCAAGGCATATTATAGGTCATGTGAATAGTAGGGCAAAGACTGAAGGTAGAACACAGAGAAAGTAGCACTGAGACAATCCATTCTTAGGCTTTTTTAAAAAGCTTTTTTATTTTCAAAACATTTGCATAGACAGTTTTCAACATTCACCCTTGTATTTCCTTGTGTTCCAAATTTTTTTCTCCCTCCCTTTTCTTCACCCCTTCCCTTAAGACAGCAATATATGTTAAACATACGTACTTCTTTTATATATATTTCCACAATTGTCATATTGCACAAGAAAATTCAGATTAGATAACTGTTCTTAAAGCTTTGAGATATATAGACTTTAAATTTAGAAGACTTTGTATCCAAATACAATTCTTTTCCATATACTTGTGTGACTTTAGGCCAGTCTTTTCATCTTTCTGGCTCAGTTCTTTTATCTGTAAATAATATAAAAACTGAAATAATTTAATAGACAAAATGTCATTAGAAATAGAGATACAGTCAAGTTTTTAAATCAAATTTCATAATTGCAAACATAATTTAGCTTCTTTTACTTACTTTGACATTAAGAACTAGACATGTATAAACCACAGCTTCTTCAAAGAGTCCATATTTTTAGAAATTGTAGAAGGTGGTGTCATTACTTCTGGTCCTTGTCTTGTCAATTATCCTACTTTTTCTTCTTCTTTTTTTTTTGTGTTGTGGCAACTGGATGGAGTTAAGTAACTTGCCTAGGGTCACACAGATAGGAAGTGTTAAATGTCTGAGGTCAAATTTGAACTCAGATCCTCCTGACTTCAAGGCTCACGCTCTACCCACTATACCAACTGGTTGCCTCACTTTTTCTTCTTTAATCTTTGTCTTCAGATCTTTAATCCTCCATGTTTCTATTATAATTATTTTTTTTCTTCTTGCTATTTTTCTTTGATGATGTCTAATTTCTCTTCCACTTCCAAGGCTTAGGATCCTATATGAAATCTAATGTCCTCTCAGTCACCTCAACACTTTTGTTGATGAAATTGTGTTATTTCTCTACATTCCTTTAGGCCTTTGTTTTATTGAATTTTTTCATATTCTAGTCTAAGTCTCTGACCTTGGAAAAATCCCTTTTCTCTGCTCTTCAGTTTTTGCTTCTGTTTGAATGAAGACATTGAACTAGATCTCTAATGTGTGTTTTAGCTCTGACATTCTGTGATTCAATTACTTGTCTTTAAACCAGTTTGACACAGAATAACCTCTCTAGTTTTTCCAGATTTTTAAAAATGGAGATCTTATTATTTCTTTGGGGGAAGGGCAGTGCAAGGTGAATCCCAGGGCAAGTAGTATTCTATAATCCTTTTAAAAAGCGGTTTGCAGAATTTACTCAAACCTTCAGAATAAAAGTTTTATTTACATAAGCAGGGCACATTTTATTCTTTCCTTTTTCAAAATTTAGTCCACTAAATACTGAATTACTCAATAACAGACATACTAAGCACCGGTTGTGAGCAGAGCACTGTTTTGGATTCTGAGAGAGATGTAAAATATAGATGATGACTTTCAGACTGTTAGAAGAACAAGGTAACAACAAACATGATGAGTTTGCCATGACTGTCAGACATCATGGAGAGTAAGGTTGGGGGAAGAGAATGTTCTGAAGGAAGTTGGGAATGTAGATTTAGCATTTAATGAAAGGAAAAAACAAAACAAAACAAAAACACAAAGGAAGCTGGATTTGCTTTGTGTCTAATTCCTAACATTGACCTAAATGATATGTTAAATTTAATTTCATTCATATAATTGTCATTTTGAATAGAGAGATGAATTTTTCTTCAGATCCCGAATCTGAAGGAAATGATAAATATTTAAAGAATTCATTGTGTGCCAACCAATGTGCTAAACATTGAAGGGAAGGATATACAAAGTTTAGATAAGACATGATTTATGCCCTCAGGAGACTTATACTCTTGTAGGTATATACAAAAACTAAAGTTTAGTCAATTATATACAAAATTACATAGTTTGGCATATTATTTTAACAATGACTTTGAGAAAATAAATCATTTCATATTATAAATACCCAAATTAACGATAAAGACATGTGAAAAAAATCATTATCTGTATCCAGAAAATGAACTAGTTAATAGAAGTATGTCTAGAATAATTTCACATACATACATACATACATTTATTTGTGTCTAACGGTAGCCTTCTGTGGACAAGGGGAAGGAAGAAAAAAAATTTACATGATAATTTTGTTGTATATTTGAAAAGAATAACCAGTTGTCCATGGCAGGTTTGCAGTTTTCATGTACAATCATCTTTTTTAGTACTCTGTTATGGAAATTTTTGTTATTTATTTAATTAAATTAAAATTAAATTACAGCAAAATTAAAAATAAATAAGTAAAATAAAATTTAAAAATAATAAAATTAAATTAAAAAAAATGAAAAAATAATTAATATTAATTTAAACTAAAAAGAAAATAAATTAAATTTAAAAATAAATTAAATTAACTTAATATTAATTTAAATTAAAAATAAAATAAAATAAAAATTACATGGTTCATGATGCAGAATGGTGTGATGGATAGAACTGGCATTGGAAGGCTTATAAAGAATGAGTTCAAATCTTACCTTTGGCATACACATATTGATTTTTAAAACTATATATTACAGAGAAGATGCTGATCTCTATGGAAGCAGGAATTTCCTCATTTGGAGGCATAGTATACCAATGAAATCACAGGTTTCCAATCCCTACTACTCTCCCTTTTATGGAAGTGTATCAGAGAGTAACAAAACGAGTCCTGATGGAGGTCTGAACAGGAGGGTTGGGTTGTTATTAACTGGAGTGATCAGGGAAGATTGGCTTGAGGGGGTAGCATTTGAACTAAGATTTAGAAAATGGATAGAATTAGAGAATTTAACAGATGAGGAGAGTAACGAGAATGGTTCTGATCATGTCACAAATTCCTCTTAGTACAAATATAGTAAGCTCCAATGGCTCCTTTTTGCTATTTGGATCAAAATGTAAGCCTTTCTTATGCCCTTTAGAACCTGTCCCCTTCCTACCTTTTGGTCATCTTTCATTGGATAGACCTCTTTTCATTCATGCACTCCATTTGCCTACTTTTCATTTCTCAAATACCACAGTGTATCTTCCCACTGTCTTTCCTTCTTTCCTATAATGATCTCCCTTTTTCCTTCTGCCTCTTGGTTTCCTTAGCTTCCTACAAGGTTCTATAAGAGACTCTGAAATTGCTTTCCATTTTCACTGTACTATATATAACTTGTAAAAATATAGTTTGCATGATGTCTCCTCCCAATGCTTGATATAGAACCTGACAGAAAGTATTTAATACTTATATTAAGTAGTATATTTACTTATATCAAGGACAGGATCTGGAATCAAAATTTGGAATCAGAATTAGAATCTTGTCTTGGACACTTATCAGTGATATGATCCTGGGCAAGACACTTCATTCTTCTGTGCCTCAGTTTCCTCATCTGTAAAATGGGGATAATCCTAGCCCTTACCTCACAGGATTGTTATAAGGATCAAATGAGTTAACATATGCAAAATGCTTTGCAAATCTTAAAAAGTGCTTATAAATGCTAGTTATTATTATTATTACTATTATTATTATAAATGCTTGTTGGCTGACTAATTCATTGTCAAGGGAGAGGGGCTCTGCAGACTTAGCTGTCTAGTTGAAGGGATAGTTATAGTTATTTTATTTGATCAGAACAAGTTTCCTGTTTTGGATCTCTCAGACACCCTTAGAAAACTAAAATTTAGAACATTTATTTCAAACTTAATTGTATTTTGACATGACTTATTTTGTCATTAATGAAACAGCACAAGATTATCCTGATATTATCTTCAAAAATTGAAGCAGTTAATTTATCATGAATTGTTCATACCTTCATTGTGCTTGGCTGCATTTTGATAGTACTTGCACCTTGCATAACTACTTGTAATTAACCTACTCAAATTTTTTCCTGGGTATTGACTTCAGACTAAACTGGTGTTTTTTCACTCTTGTGACATTTGCCCCTCTGAACACATTTCCCATGGAAATAATTTATCAGATACTTTTGACAATAGTCATGTAAAATTTCTCTTGACCTGTGGACCTAAGTCCATTTGAAAGCATCTTAATGCTCTCTTATTATCTCCTCATATATCCTGGACTTCAATTTCACATTAACTGTATTGTATTGCTTTTCTCACTTTTAACTTTTAACTTTTTTTCTCACAGTTTATTCATTTTCCCAGAGAAGGGGGAAATAAAATTTGGGTCTAGTCTTCCTGAGTTCTTTCTATAATCTGTTAACATTACTGCATTATTTTAAGGGAAAATCCTATTCTTTCAAAACTCATCCTTTGGGATCACAGATTTAGAGCTGGATGGGAAATCAGAAGTCTTCAAATCCAATTCTTTTATTTTACATATGAGGAAACTAAGATAACCAGAAGTTGTTAGTACATACTATTGTTTTGTTTTTCTTTTGTATAATTCAACATTAGCATGATGATGCCATTTCCCTACATATCTTTGTTCCCTTCTGAACTTTTTTTTTCTCTCTTTTGTGTATTTTAATGATTTATTATTTTTTCTTCCTCCACTTTTTATGTAGTGTGACTTTGACTAGATTCAAGTTTTCCCCAAAAGAAAACTGAATGAACTTTCCTTGTGTTTTCCCCAATAGTATTTTATTTTTCCAAATACATGTAAAATAGTTTTCAACATCCATTTTTGTAAATCTTCATGTTCCAAATTTTTCTCTCTCACTCACTTCCCTTCCTGCTCCCCAAGGCAGCAAGCAATCTGATATAGAGTAAATATGTATAATCCTTTTAAACATATTTCCATATTTTTCATGTTGTGCAAGAAAAATCAGATCAAAAGGGAAAAAAAAAACTATGAGAGAAAAACAAAACAAAGCAAACAAACCATCACCATCACAACAATGAAAAGGTGGAAATACTATCCTTTGATCCACATTCAATCTCCATGTTCTCTTTGTGGATGCGGAATGATCTCTCCATCACAAGTCTTTTGGAATTTCCTTGAATCCTCTCATGGTTGAAAAGAGCCAAGTTGATCACAGTTAATCATTACATAATCTTGTTTTTACCATGTACAACATCTTCATGATTCTGCTCACTTTGCTCAGCATCAATCTATGTGATTCTTCCCAGACTTTTCTGAAATCAACTTGTTCCTCATTTCTTATAGAACAATAATATTCCATAACATTCATATACCACAAGTTATTCAGCCATTCCCCAATTGATGAAATATGGATTTAAACTGTAACAAGTCAGTATAACCAAGTAAAGCAAATCTAACTGTTGGCTGGTCTGCAAAGGCTATCTTACATTGAACTTTTGTTCCATCACATCTTAGTCAAGAAGTAGAAAATTTGATTTACCATCAGTCTTCTGGATTTATGATTGCTCATTATGATGATCACTGTTCTTAAATCTTTCACAGTTGTTTATTACAATACTGAGGTTATAGATTTTTGTTCTCTGGGCTCTGCTCTTTTACTTTGTATTAATTCAGATAATTCTCTCTAGTTTTCTCTGTTTCCACTACTTTAATCATTTCTTAAGTATACCATTTTTTGTTCAACCATTTCACAAGGAATCATCATACTCTTAGTTTTTAGTTCTTTGCTATGATAAAATACTATTTTTATAAATATTCTTATACATATGTGTCATTTCCTTTTATGTTTTGCCTCTTTAGGGTATAAACCTAATAGTTATACTGTTAGGCTAAGGGGATGTATAGTTTAGTGAATTTTTCAGTGGAATCTTGAATTGTTTTCCAATAGCCTTCCAATTTTGTTCCTAGTCTCAAGCATTTCCCCATGCCCATCCATCTTCTAATCTGTAACCAAATTGGTTTTTCTGAAGCACAGATGCAGCCTGGTAATCCCCTACCCATCCCTCACTCCCACATTTTTTCTTATTCAGGATAAAATATAAAGTTCTCTGCTTAGAATTTAAATCCTTTCACAACCTGACTCATTTCCACCCTTTTTCCTCCTTAAAATGTTTGTATTGATGTGTCTTCTTACATTATTATAGTATTCCTAAATATTCTTCCCTCTCCTCCCAGATCTCAAATCATATTTTTTTAACAGTGCCTAGAACATATTCACTCTTCAGTAAGTGCTTGTTGACTGCGGTGGAATTCCAGGGATGTTTTAAATTTGTATTGCCTTTATTATTAGTGATATTAAACATTTTTCATTTGGTTGTTGATAGTTAATTTTCTTAATTTGAGAACTTCCTGTTCATATCCTTTGATCAGTTGGGAACTGATTTTGATTTATTGATTTATTGTTTTTATATATTTTCAGTAGATCTTGAGTATCAAACTTTTATCAGAGCACATTTTTTTTATTCCTTAGGATCCCACTTCCTTCTAGTGAATTTTATTCTTGTAATCACATTTATTTCTGTAGCTACTTCCCTCTTTTTGTTGTAATAATTTGTCACTTTATTATAAGAATTTTGTTTATGGAAAATGGTTCTGTAACATGGTAAATTTAAGAAATCTTGTTTTTTCTTTTTCTTTTAAGAGCATAAAAGAATGAATGGTGGTAATTGTAGTCCAGTCATATCTAACTCTTCATTATCCCATTTGGAGTTTTGTTGGTAAAGATACTGCAGTAGTTTTGTCATTCCTTTTCCAGCTCATTTTATAGGAGGAAACTGAATCAAATAGCGTTATGTGACTTGTCATGACTTATGTCACAAAGGAAGCAGTTCTAGCAAGTGTTGATGATTTTTTTGAAAAGAAATTTTATTGAGAATGAAAGAGATAGATATGATAGTAGGAATAGTAGAATCTAATGAGTTTTTTAAAGACTGTGGGAGTTGTGGGTATATTTTCAGGCAGCAGTGAAGGAGACAGTAAAGAGGGTAAGTTGGAAGATTGGAGAGGAGAAATTATTTTGGGGACCATCTGCCAGAGAAAATATATAGGGTACAAATGGAGAAGAGTACCTTGGTTAAGAGAAAATTTTGCCTCTTTACCAGAGAGTAATAAGGAGGAAAAAATAGGGGTTGATATCAAGAAGGAGCTCATAGGAAGTGTCCTATATTTTCTCAGAAAAGTATGAGATACAATCTTTTGCTGAGATGGTGGGAGAAGAATTGTAGGGGCTTGAATAAAGAAAAGATTTAGAACAATCACTATTGGGAGTCAATTGGGGGGGGGGACAAAGAATTACTTGCTGCAGTGAAAGCCTGCTGGAATTAGACAACCAAATTTTGTAGTGAATGTCAGCTTAGGTATGCTTCTTTCTTCATATTTGTGTACCAATATATGAATAGGTTCAAGATAGAGGTTGGAAATAATCTTGTGTAGTTTGATAAGGTGGGAAGGATGATAGGACAAGTGAAAAGGAATTTGAGGGTAAAGGACAACACACCACTGATAAATTTAACTGTAGACAATGAAAGAGGGAAAGTAAAATCAAATCATGGAGTGTTGACTTGGGAGAGTCCTGAGAATTGTAGGTAGGTTCATGCAGAGAATAAAGAATATGTCTAGGAGTGAAACATAAGGTGATATGGAATAACAGAACATTATGATTGGATAAAGGAACTTCAGAATTCTCATTTGTGGAAGTGGAACAATGCTGTGTGTTGTCACAGGGTTGTACCTGTTTACATGTGTGGTAATATGGAATGATGGAGGATATCATAAAGAGAGGTTGAAGAAGTGAAAAGGAATATCAATGTTTATTGAAGTCCTCCTAGATTAAGGATAGATGTTGGGATGGAAAGAGTGATAGTGAATCAGATATGCAATTCCTGAAAAAAGGAGGGAGAATGACACATGGTGAGGCACTCCAATAAAATAGCTCAAGACTTCAGTTTGGGAGAGTTTGAAGGGGTGGAGAGTCATGTCTAGGACCTCAAGTTGAAAGTCTGAGACCATGATTAATGAATCACAGAGACAGTATGTCATGGCTCATAGTGCTACAAGAAACTTACGATAAAGTAGATTATCATCTTCAAAATTTTTTTTTTATAAAAACCTGAAAATACACGATTTCCTTTTAGTAGATGAGTACAAATTGTGGAAAATAATCATCTTGCTTTCTTTGACCTTCAAATGAAATAATAAGAAATGATGTTATTTTTTCCCCCTCTCTCATTTTTAGCACTAATTTTCTTTGAGTCATTCTTGGATTTTCTAGACCAATCTGGGGATAATTTTAGGAGGGTAATTTTAATGAGTTTTTCATTTCTATGAAAGAGGAATGTAATGTGAATGAATATAAGTGAAGCAAAGATGTATATCTACATATACATACACATAAATATACAACTTTATGGATATGTTAATTTCAAAGTATACTCCTCTCCAACCTACTGAAATTTCCTTTTAAATAAAGATTTAAAGGGAAAAAGAAAAAATAGGTTTCCAAAATTATCACATTGATCATGCTTGAGAGTTTACATTATATTTCACACACTTTATTCCCCATCTCTACAATGAAGAAGAGATATATTTTTTTGAATTCTTCTCTAGGACAATATTAGTTATTATAACTTCAGAGCATTCATTTTTTGTTTTATAGTTTTTTCTATTTACATATGTTTTTGATTCTGTTTATTTCATTTGTATCAATTCATACAAATCATCCCTCACACTTCTGAATTCTTTGACTTCATTGTTTCATGCAATGAAGTAAGATTAAAATTACATTCACATACTATATTTTGTTTAGACATTCCCTCCAACTACTTTTCCTCTAAGTTTATTCCTACCACAAAAAGTGCTCCTGTAATCATTTTGGTTTTCATGAGGCCTTATATTTTAATTTTGACCTCTTTGGGAAGATATGCCTAGCTGTGGATTCTTCTGTCTTAATTACTTTCTTCATCTGGTTCCAAATTGCTTTCCAGATTAGTGGGGTTAAGTTGATCCATTAACATTATATTAGTATGCTTCTTTTTCTACAATTCCCTCAACATGAGCTATTTCCATCTTTGCTCATCTTTTCCAGTTAACCTAATTTCTCTTACTATTAGTGATTTGGAAAATTTCTTTTGAAAACTCTTGATAATAAAAAAAGCATATGTAACTGACTTGAATTAAATTGAATTAAACTGATTATCCATTTTCACTGAGAGAATGGATCTTATTAATAATTAATAATAAATTATAATAACAATTTAATAATAAATAAAATTTAATAATAATATAATAAAGAATAAAAATAAAAATAAATAACAATGAATAATTCTTGTATTAATTTCTTATCGGTATTAATTATAGGACCCTTTTCAGAGATATTTGATGCAGACTTTTCTCCCAATTAGCCATTTCCTTTATTATCCTAACTATACTGATTGTTTTGCATTTTTCAATTTCTTGTCTTCAGAATTTCATCAAAATCACAATTTTTAAATTTGCTTTCTCCCCTATTTAGTTAATAATTTCCTTTATTGATACCCCCAAATTGGGGAATAATTGTATAAACTGTGGTATATGAATGTAATGGAATACTATTGTGCAATAAGAAGTGATGAGCAGGCAGATTTCAGAAAAAACTTGAAAGACTTTTATGGATTGATGCTAAATGAAATGACCAGAACCAGAAGAACACTGTACACAGTAACAGCAACATTGTGTGAGGATCAACTGTGAATGACTTAACTTTCCTTAGTAATGCAATAATCTAAGAATTACAAAGGACTTCTGATGGAAAACAGCAAGAGAAAGAATTGCTAGAGTCTGAATGCAAATCAAAATATACTATTTTCACTTCCCCCCCTTTGGTTTGTTTTTTCTTTTATAACATGACTAAATGTTGTATGGAAATGTATTATTTGATTGCATATATATAACCTTTACAAAATTACTTACTATTTTAGGAAGAGAGAAGGGGAGGGACCAGAGGAAAGAAATTTTAACTCAAAAAAAGTTAAAAATTGTCTTTATATATAATTAGAAAATATATATAATTAGAAAAAGATCTCTCTCTTACCTATAGTTATTAAAGGTATCTACTTATTTTTCTCTATTTTTAAAAATGAGGTGATCTTTATGTATTAATCATTTATAAGGAGCCTATATGGTATATGGTGTAAAATGCTACTCTAAGACTCCCCCCCCTTCTAAATTGCTTTTCATTTTTTCTATATCATTATCAAACAGGGAGATTGTCAAATACTTTGTACACTTGGTAGACCTGTGGGGAGGACAAGGAGAACAGTTATACATTAAAAAAGTCTCTTAGCTTTATTAGATTTGTAGATGAGTTTATAAACACAACAGAAAAATAAGAGAGCTTTCCCACAGAGATACAAAAAGCTTCCCTTGATTTAGTTTTCATGTTTCATAAAACCTGAGGAGAAATATTGACTAAAACTAACTCCAAATCACTGTAAATCATAAACACATTTCTAAAGAGCCTTTAGGTGGGTTGCAAGTATTCATTATTTGTAGTAAAAATAAAAGTCTCACAAGAACCATCACTTTATCCCTTTAAAAGAATATTGGATTGTGTTACTTGACATCACAAGTGTTTTGTAATTAGAATATTACTGCAATATTTTCCATGTTGATAATACCTTTCAAGTAAAGGTCTCAAAGCACTTTTCAAATATCAGACAGATTAGGAAACAAAGATTACCAAAAACCCCTGATATGCCCAAAGTCTCAATATAAATTAGGTAAAATGACGGGAAGATCAAAGTTTGCCAATTTCTATTCCTTATGGGAGCACTCATGCTATTTTAACATACCACTGATCTCTCTTTTTTATTTATTTATTTTTTTCATTAAGTGTTAGGTTCTTACTAAGTTTCTGGAGACAATAGCACTTTACAATTAAGGAACTCTTTTTTTTTAAATTAAAGTTTTTTAATTTTCAAAACATACACATGGATAATTGTTCAACATTAACCCTTGCAAAACCCTGTATCCAATTTCCCCCCATCTTTCCTAATCCCCTCCTTTAGATGGCAAGTAATCCTATATACTAAACATGGTAAAAATATGTTTTAAATCCAATATGTGCATGCATATTTGTACAATTATCTTGCTGCAGAAGAGAAATCAAATTAAAAAGAAAAAAAGGGGAAAGAAAACAAAATGCAGGCAAACAATAAAAAGAGTGAAAATGCTATGTTGTGATGCACATTTAGTTCCCATAGTCCTCTCTCTGGGTGCAGATGTCTCTCTTCATCACAAGATCATTGGAACTGACCTGAATCATCTCATGGTTGAAGAGAGCCATGTCCATTATAATTGATCATCATATAATTTTTTTGTTGCCATGTACAATGATTTCCTGATTCTGCTCATTTCACTTAGCATAAGTTCGTGTATGTCTCTCCAGGCCTCTCTTAAATAATCCAGCTGGTTATTATAGAACAATAAATTCCATAACATTCATATACCATAGCTTATTCAGCCACTCTCCAACTGATGGGCATCCACTCAGTTTTCAATTTCTTGCCTCTACAAACATTTTTGCATATGTGCATCCCTTTCCCTCCTTTAAGATCTCTTTGGGCTGTAAGCCCAGTAGAAACACTGCTGGATCAAAAGTAAGCACAATTTGATAGCCCTTTGGACATAGTTCTAAATTGCTCTCCACAATGGCTAGATCCATTCACAATTCCACCAACAAAGTATTATTTTTCCCAGTTTTCTTACATCTCCTCCAACATTTGTCATTATCTTTTTTTTTTTTTTTTTTTTTTTTTTTTTTTTTTATCTTAACCAATTATCTTAGCCAGTCTGAGAGGTATGTATCAGAGTTGTCTTAATTTGCATTTCTCTGATCAATAACAATTTAGACTTTTCATATGACTAGAAATAGTTTTAATTTCTTCATCTGAAAATTGCCTGTTCATATTCTTTGGCCATTTATAAACTGGAAAATGGCTTGAATTCTTATAATTCTCTATATATTTTAGAAATGAGGTCTTTATCAGAACTTTTGAATGTAAAAAATGTTTTCCCAGTTTATTGCTTCCCTTATAATCTTGTCTGCATTATTTTTGTTTGTAGAAAAACTTTTAAACTTAATATAATCAAAAATATCTATTTTTTGTCCAATAATGAATTCTAGTTCTTCTTTGGCCACAAAGTCTTTTCTTCTCCACAGATATTTGCTTATAATATGTCTAAATTACGAACCCATTTTGACCTTATGTTGGTATACAGTGTTAGGTATAGGTCAAAGCCTAGTTTCTATCATACTAGTTTCCAATTTTCTTAGCAGTTTTTGTTAAATAGTGAGTTTTTATTTCAAAAATGGGGTCTTTGAGTTTGTCAAGGATGAAGTTACTATAGTTGTTGACTATTTTGTCCAGTGAACCTAATCTATTCCACTTATCAACTACAGTTTCTTAACCAGTACTAAATGGTTTTGATGATTGCTACTTTGTAATATAATTTTAGGTCTGGCACCACTGCTCTCTTAAATAATGACTTTGTTTTCACAAAATGACATGCAAACATAAAATTGGATTCTAGCTTTTAAAATGTTCCTGTTTATTGTATTGTTAAATCCAAAGAGTTACTAAGCAATATAAAAAACAAGAGTGTTAATAACCACCTTCCCCCAGTTAATCCCTTCTAAAAAATATTGAAATGCAATCCATCATAAATTATGAAGGTTTAGTGTGAAAATTAACAGGATTGAAATCCAGTTAAATTAACTTTCTTCAATATTCAAGGACATACTGGTTGGTGTTTTCTCATAAGCTATAGCTATGACCATAAGAATCATTTTTCTTACGCTTTGGAGATGGGATGGTCTTTATAGATGATGGTAATGATGTATGAGGTGAGTCAGTCTCTCTATTTGAAATACTTGGTGATGATACCAGTTGGAGAATTGTCTTCTAAGGGAACCCCTTCTTCAAATATACCTTTCTTCTTCATCTGTTTTTGATTTCAACTTTGAAGTTTCTTTTCTTGGATTCTGACAAGCCTTCAACTATTTTCTGAATTTTGATTTCATCATCTAATATTCTTGAGCCTTTTATTTATGTTCCAAGAGATTTCCCATGCTTTCCCTCCCTCCAAGATAGTGTACTCTCCTGCTACTCACTTCATTTCCAAACTGAATATGGGCACTATTTTCAGGGACAGCTTTTCTCTTTTTTACTTTTTTTAAAAATTAAAACTTTTAACTTTCAAAACATGCTACATAGATAATTTTAAATATTCATCCTTGCAAAACCTTGTGTTTCAAAATTTTCCCTCCCTTTCCCCGACCTCCTATCTTTGATGGCAAATAATCCAATATATGTTAAACATGTGCAATTTTTCTATACTTATTTCACAATTATCATGATGCACAAGAAAAATCAGACCAAAAAAAATTAGAAAGAAAATAAAATGCAAACAAACAATAACAAAAAAGTGAAAACACCATGTTGTGATCCACACTCAGGACCTATAGTCCTCTCTTTGGGTGCAGTTGGCTTTCTTCATCACAAGACCATTGAAACTGGCCCTAATGAATTTTACTGTTGAAAAGAATCATGTCTGTCAGAATTGATTGTTGTATAACCTTGCTGAAACTGTGTACAAAGTTCCCTTGATTCTACTTACTTCACTTAGCATCAGTTCATCTAAGTTTCTCTAGCCTCTCTAAAATCATCCTGCTGATGGTTTCTGATAGAACAATAATATTCCATAACATTCATACACCATAACTTATTCAGCCATTCCCCAACTGATGGGCATCCACTTAGTTTCCTATTCCTTGCCACTACCAAAAAGGCAGCTACAAACATTTTTGCACATCTGGGTCCTTTTACCTTTTTATCATCTCTTTGGGACGCAGACACTAGAGATATTGCTGGATCAAAGAGTATGCAGAGATAGCTTTTCCCACTGAATTTCTGTTCAAATTAAAGGTTTGAAAATTTTTATGACTGTGAAAACTTTTAGTTCTCCTTGCCTTTGTTTACAAATGACTTTCTCTGAAGACATCACTGAACCTTAAGTAGCTACTTCATGAATGGTTTCATGCTGAAGTTGGAGGCTAGAATTTGACTCACACTGATGGCTATGCTGAACTAAAGAAGCTGCTGGGTTAATATTCGGAGTAGCACGTTGAGATGTGTTCATATCACAATGATCATTAATTTAAGTAGTTCTTCAGTTGGACCGCCTATCATTTTATCTTCACTTTTATTAACTACATCTATAATTGTTAAATCCAACATTCAAATGCTGCCATTTCCATGCCCTGTAAATAAATAACATCATGGTTTTCAACACATTTTACAGGATGCTTCACATTCTCTCACAGTGGTACTTCCCTCCCTCCCTCCGCGCCCCCCCCCCCCCCCCCGCAAGTGGATGACATTCTTACAAAAGAGCTTGTTTGTCCAAAATGTTTGTGGCAGCCCTTTTTGTAGTAGCTACAAACTGGAAAATGAATGGATGCCCATCAGTTGGAGAATGGTTGGGTAAATTATGGTATATGAATGTTATGGAATATTATTGTTCTGTAAGAAATGACCAGGAGGAATACAGAGAGGTTTGGAGAGACTTACATCAATTGATGCTGAGTGAAATTAGCAGAACCAGGAGATCAACAATGATACTGTATGAGGATGTATTCTGATGGAAGTGGATATCTTCAACATAGAGAAGAGCGATCAATGATGGACAGAATCAACTACACCCAGAGAAGGAACACTGGAAAATGAGTGTAAACTGTTAGCATTTTTTTTTTCTCCCCAGGTTATTTTTACCTTCCGAATTCAATTCTTCCCTTGCAACAAGAACAACAACAACAAAATTTGGTTCTGCACATTTATATTGTATTTAGGATATACTATAACATATTTAACATGTATGAGAATGCCTGCCATCTAGGGGAGGTGGTGGAGGGAAGTAGGGGAAAAATTCGGAACAGAAGAAGTACAAGGGATAATGTTGTAAAAAATTACCTATGCATATGTACTGTCAAAAAATGTTATAATTATAAAATTAATTAAAAAATAATAGAGAAGAAAAAAACAAAAACAAAAAAACCAAAGAGCTTGTTCATGATAGGAATGACTTTTATACACTTGTGGATCATCTCTCTCTCCAAAAGAATTGAAGGGTTAAAGTTCTTTCACTCAGCAAAGTGGAGAAAATGAATCTGGAATGCATGTAAGTGTTTGTCTTGAGGTACTGAATTTGGACCTCTTAACAACTGGACCCCTTAACATAATGTTATTAATCATAATATATGTTATAATATATATCATAATATATTTTTATCATCAGGGGGAACTCTGATGTCAGTGAGATCACAGACTCGCTGAAGTAACAAAGCCACTTCCAACTATGCATGACAAATTCTTATTGGCTTTCCAAATAAATTACTGGGGTATTCTCCTTTATTAAGCCTACTCAGGGAAGCTTCCCTTTGGAGACAAGGGAAAAGGAGAGAGAAAGAGCTCTCTGAGGAGAGCCTAATGTTTATTTGGGGACTACCAGTTTTAAAAGAAAACATTTTAATTCCTATCCTTCCAATGGCATATACCCTTCATCTTATTTTCCTTCAATTGTTATCTTTTGTGTAGAAGCTATTTTGGAGTATGTCACTCCATCTAATGTGTCCATGTTTACTTTGAGTTAGGATTATAGCTATTATAATGGTTTAGTGTAGAAATGTATACACTATAGCAATAATTTATCTTTTGAAATAGTGCTTCCAAACTTGGTTTTCTTCTACTGTGAAGGAACTTAGGAAATACGTGAATCTGAAAACTATTCTTTCATTCCATGTAATTTTAGTCCTGAAAGAATCTGGAAGAGAAGGTGGTTTTTGTAAGCCTGTTATCAGAAGGCAAATGTTGAGTCATCAGTCATTGGGTAGGAAGCTTGCTCAGCTTTACCATTTTTACTTGTATCACTGCTGGAAAATTATCCTTTGAAAGCATATGATGCCTTATCCTCCCAGTTTTAGTAGAATGACTGTGAGGACTACTTTCTATAAACCTTTAAAACATTTTCAATGGTGGGGAAAGGAAGGTGCTGCTTATTAAGGTTATTTTCTTTCTTTTATTCCCATGTGTAGCTTGCTGTTCTGTTGTCTGCATGTATTCACATTTTTTGCTGAAGATAAAATCTTTTTTTTTTTTTTTTTGGCAAGGATATTGGAGTTAAGTGACTTGCCCAGGGTCATACAACTAGTAAGTATTCAGTGGTCAGATTTGAACTCTGGTCATCCTGACTCCAAGGCTGGTGTTCTATATATGGAACCACTTAGCTACCTCACCTAAGGATAAACATTTTTTTAAATT
Organism: Sminthopsis crassicaudata; assembly: GCF_048593235.1. Classification (NCBI taxonomy): domain Eukaryota; kingdom Metazoa; phylum Chordata; class Mammalia; order Dasyuromorphia; family Dasyuridae; genus Sminthopsis; species Sminthopsis crassicaudata. The sequence continues at coordinate 173,973,072 of NC_133622.1, forward strand.
ATAGTTTTTATTTACTAGATATGTGCATGGGTAATTTTACAGCATTGACAATTGCCAAATTTTTTGTTCTAAGGATAAAATTTTAAAGACTTTTTTGGGCCACAGATGATATTATAAAAACTGAGAACAAAATTGTTACTTTTTATGGACAACTTATGCATAAAAAAAGGAGATCCCAAATCAGATGTCACACCATGTTTAAAGCTCAGGCCACAGAAGACTTAGGATACCTAGAATACAAATATTGGGGGAAGAATGTGAATGGGAGGGAGAAAGTTTAGAGGCAAATCCTGGCTCTGCTACTTTAATTAGGGACTGTGAGCAAGTCATTTATTTTCCTCTACTTTCAGTTTTCTTTTCTGGAAAATTAGGTCTTGGGTTAAATGGTATCTAATCTTCCTCATGGCTCTTAATTCTATGATGCATTATCTTACTCATTAAGGAGAAAGATGAGATCATTTAGAATGTGACAACATTAGAAGAGCTAGGACTAATGGGAAAAAAAGCACCCTTATATGTGTCTCCAATTTATTGTGTGCTATAGAAGTCAGAGAGCATCAGAAGCCAGGGAGAGACAGTGACAACTGCCAAGCCCCATATAGATTTTAATAATAAGGAAGCTGCGATTGTTCCTGAAACAAGGTTCTGGAAGATTCTGGAAGAGAATCATGGGGATGAGAGGGATTCTAGAATCCTTGGGAGTGAACTGGGACTACTAGAGAGAACTTTGTAGAGGGGGTTGACCAAAGTGATGTCTCAGACTCAGTGGTTTGGATACCCATAGGATTCTGATAAAGAATTACTGGTGCTGGCTGCCTCCAAGATGAACTTATTAGCTCATACTTTGGTGAGAGGACCCATCCCTTTGGCTGGTAAAATAGGTGGCTGATAGACTGCTTTCATCATTTTCCTATTCCCTTTACCACTTTTTCCCCAGAGATATCCTGAAAATGATCAATCAGGATCAATATATGTGTATGTGGGATGGGATTGTAAGAAGTATTTCTTCCCAGCTAAGAATTTTTAATGATTGATCATTTTTGTCATAAACACATGGAAAGTTCAGCTTACAATTGTTTACATGGCCTGACTGTTCAGTTCCTGAACAATATTCTATTAAAAAACTATTTAGAAAGGGGAAATTTCCTAGGAAATCCTGGTATAAAGCCAGGCTCAGCATTTGCTTCAGGGTAGACTTATAGCAGGATTTCAGTCTTCTGTCAAGAAAATGGGAATCTGCCTCCAGAAGAGAGAAGACCATATACATATCTCCATTGCTTAAAGAAGTAGTAATAAGGGACTAAAGAAGTGAAGTGGAGAAGCAAAGGACCTGGATTTTGCAGTCTGCTATTATAATGAGTTTTTCATACATGGTAGATTTGTCTAGCAGTCCCAGATGAATTTCATTTCTGGAAAGAATCTAAACCCTTAGAGTATATGGCAAATCCTAAATTAAGTTAAATTAGGCAAGGCTAAATTAGGATTACTCCAAATATTAGATTTGCTTCTCTGGCAGCTCCAAACTCAGTTCCTTTTTGAGGGGATCTGAAACTATGAGATAATACCTCATCTACAGACTCTAGGGTCCTGTGGAAAATTAAGGTGAAAGAGAGGGAGAGGGACAAGAAGAGAGAAAGGGAAAGGAAGACAAGATAGGGAGAAGAAAGGAAGAGAGTTCTATATGTATTTTTTGGTATTCTTTAAGCTTTCTGGTCAGTCATTTTTTCTTCTATATTTTCTTTTGGGAGAAACAAATATTGCTCCCTAAAAGAAAATGAATTTATCTTCAGAACAGGAGATGAGTTTTTTTGCCCATATCTGTATAGATTTACACATGAGCTCTATTCTAAGCTATACCAGAGTAAACTCTGAGTGGAATATAATGAACCAAAGAAAAAGTGAACTTTTTGCTTAGCCTCTAAGATCGAACTTGGTCTATGCATACCCAAAATGAGTAGACATATTGAAGCAAGTTATATCTGAATTTTATACAGGTAGAATGTGATATATATGTATATATGTATATATATATATATATATATATATATATATATATATATATATATATATATATATATATATATATATATATATATATATATATACATATGTACTTCTTTGACATATTAGAGACTTCAATATTAGAACATATTTAAAATTAAATGTTTTAAGGTCTATGAAAGAAAATAAATAAAGAGGAATTATCAGTAGAGAGTATACTGAGCAAAGATAATACATAGATAACATGTATTCTCCGATATGTCTCTACTGAGAGTGTCCAGAAGCATACCTCAGAGAAGAGAAATGGTCTCTAAATGGATGATCTTATTTTTTTGAATGAATAAAACCTTAAAAGTGCTATTGGATTTGACTAAATACTAACTGGAGCAACCCCCCCCCCCAAGATAAAAGGAGTTAGGTCCACTGTGTGGGTTCAGTGAAGTGGAGAAGTGGAAGAGAGGGTTCAATATATCCCAAGAAATGAGCATATTCCAAAGAAGACACATATATTAATAGCTGATTGCATTTGTATTGAATAGAAATGAACAAATGCTATCTGGGAGCTTTATCATATTTATGCAGTGAAAGAGCAATGGCTATAATGTCAGAGATTCTGGGTTCAAATCTCATGTAATCTTGGGAAGGTGGCTTAATATTTTTGGACCTTAGTAGATTCATCTACAAAGTGAAGAAATTGAACTCAAAGGCCTCTGGCTATCCGTCGACTTCTAGAGATAAAAAAGACCTCAGCGATCTTTTAGTTCAGTACCTTCACTTTACAGAAGTGAGAATTAAAAGCTAGAAAAGTTAAGAGATTTATTTGCCCAAACTCACATAGGAAACAGCAAAGTTGGGATTTCAACTCAGAACCTCTCTTTTGAAATCCAATGCCTTTTCCTGTCCACTGTGCTCCTGGAAGGCAACATAGAAAAGTTTGGTGGTCAGAAATAGACTGCAAAGTATTTCTGGGGATGATTAGTAGTGTAAGACTTTCCTTGAAGAAATATACGATTAAGAAAAGGAAGGGAACCATTCACACAGTGGGAGGGTTGAGTGACAGATGAACAGTCTTGGCCAAAAGTAAGCTAGATAAAATCTCCATTTTATTGAGCACATACTCTTTTATAGGAGAGCATTGAGAAGAATTATGCAGTATGAGAAAATGTGAATGGGTAGTGGTCTGAGTTGATAGAAGGAATGCCCACAACAATGAGGTCACAGATTCATAGAGGTAGTAGAAGTTTAGGAAAGTTTTCATTTATATTAATATAAATTTGATTCAGTTCTCTCTATATTATGAGAAATAAGATCTTTATCAGAGATGCTACTAAAAATGTTTCCCCTCAGTTTCTTGCTTACTTTCTAATATTGGCTGCCTTGGTTTTGTTTGCCAAACACTTTTCAATTTGATTCAATCAAAATTATCTATTTCATATCCCATAATATCCCCTTGTTTGATTATAAACTCTTCCTTTATTTATAAATCCAAATGGCAAAATGCTCCATTCTCCCCTAATTTGGTTGTATCATTCTTTATGTCTAAATCATGTGCCCATTTTGACCATGTCTTGATAGATAGTGGGAATGTTGGTCTATAACTAATTTCTCCCAAATTGTCTTCCAGTTTTCCCAAAGATATTTGTGATTTATTATCTCTAAATTTTGGATTTTTAGATTAATCAAGCAGCAGATTGCTATGATCATTTACTATTATGTATTCATTGTATACCTAATCCATTCTATTAGATCCACCACTCTATTTCTTAGCCAGCATCCAATTGTTTTGATAATTACCACTTTGTAATACAGTTTGAGAGTTGCTTCTGCTAATCCATCTATTTTTTAAATCAATTATTTTGATATTTTTGTCATTTTATTATTTTTTTCTAGCGCTATAAAGTGTATCTTTTCATTTTGATTAATATGGCAATGGATTTAGGAAAAATTGTCAGTTTTACTATATTTGCTTGGCCTATCCATGACAATTGCTATTTTCCCATTTGTTTAGAACTGATGTTATTTGTGTGAAAAGTGTTTTGTTCATATACTTCCTAGATTCATCTTGGCCAGTAGACTCCCAAATATTTAATACTATCTGCAATTCTATTAAATGGAATTTCTCTTTTTATCTCTTGCTGTTGAGTTTTGCTGGTAGCATATAGAAATGGTAATGATTTATGTGTTTTTTAAACATCCTGCAACTTAGCTGAAATTGTTAATTACTTCAACTAATTTTTAAAGTTGATTCTCTAGATTATCTAAATATATCATCCTGTCTTCTGCAAAGATTGCAAAGAGCAATAATTTTCTTCTCTCATTGCCTATTGTAATTCCTTTAATTTTCTTTTCTTTTTGTATTGCTAAAACCGGAATTTATAGCACAATACTGAATAATAATGGTGATAATGGGCATCTTTGCTTCACCTCTGATCTTACTGAAAAAATTTCTGGATTAACCCTATTGCAGATAATGCTTGCTGTTAGTTTTAGATAGATGATTGACCTATCATTTTAAGAAAGCTCCAATAATTCCTATGCTTTTTAATGGTTTTTTTAAAATAGGAAAGCATATTCTATTTTGTCAAAAGCTTTTTCTGCATCCATTGAGATGCTTTATTACTGATATGGTTAATTTTACTGATAGTTTTCTTAATATTGAACCAATCCTAAATTTCTTGTATAAATTCTATCTACACAAGTGTTTAATTTTTGTGATTATAATTAATCACAGTATTTTTATTTAAAATTTTTGCATCACTCTCATTCTCCCAGGGTCACTGAAAGTCAATTTCATCCCTCTGACTTCCTCCTCCTCCTCCTCCTCCTCCTCCTCCTCCTCCTCCTCCTCCTCCTCCTCCTCCTCCTCCTCCTCCTCCTCCTCCTCCTCCTCCTCCTCCTCCTCCTCCTCCTCCTCCTCCTCCTCCTCCTCCTCCTCCTCCTCCTTCTTCTTCTTCTTCTTCTTCTTCTTCTTCTTCTTCTTCTTCTTCTTCTTCTTCTTCTTTCATTTTTCAGCCTATTTCTTGACTTTTAACTTTATATTAAACTTGGCCTTCATTCCTGGGCTGGAGGAAGCACATTTGCTTATTGCTGTTGTTTTCAGAACTATCTCTGGCAACCTATGGGTGTTCAGTGCCTGCAATCTATCATGATTTAAGGACAGGTGTGATCATTGTTCTTCTGGTGTGAGCACTAAACCCACCATCACCCATGTGAGACAGACCTTTCCTGCAGTCCTTCTAAACTGTCTTGTGCTGGAAAATTGTTTCATCTAAATTTTTGTTGGTTCTGCTGCTCCAGAATTCTATTTGATGTATTATTTTAGAGTTGTTTGGAGAGGAATTTGGTAGAGCTTAATTGGTACCTCCTCTATTTTGCCATCTTGACTCCATGACCCTGAAGGACCTTTCTAGCTCTAAAACTATGATTCTATGGACTGTGGTAACCAAACTGCAATTATAGGAAACAGAATTTAAAATTATCTCCCAAGAGCAACACTGGCGAGCTTTTACTTTTTTCTCTCAATGAAGAGAATAACACTTCACTGGAAATGACAAGATTTTAGTGAAATAGCCCTACATTGAAATAGTTGGTAAAAGGTGTTATTTTCCTGGTATCCAAAAAACATTTTTGTGTAAGAAAAGGTAAAAATCAATATGGATCATTTATCTAAAACCTCCATAGTAAGTTGGGTAGAGCCTATTAGAAAGGACCTGGCCGTATGAGTGTATGCCAAGGATTACAATTCTTAGCATCCCTTAAAGTACTTTTGCTCTAGGTTTTTCTAATGTTGGCAAACTAGTTACACTTAACAAGGTTCAACTACTTCAGTTGCCTTCAGTTAAAAATGGTACCAACCCTCACAACCTGGTGAGTTCAAGGTTGATTTTTCTAATAAGTTTTGTTGTTTCTTAAAATTCAAAAGTGAAAATATAGGATTTGATCTGAGAATTTATATATGCAAATATATTCTGGAAAATTATTAATAACATAGGCACGTCCTTTCAGCGGCTCCATTCTGATCAAACTTGCAGTGGGAAAAACAAATCCTCTTTTTTTTTCTATTGAATTGATTTCCCTGCTCTCAGTATCACTTCAAGCATTCTTAGTTCAATAGACTAATGTCAAATGGCTTCTTTTTACAGTTATAAAACTTTTTGTCTCAAATATTTTTCATAAAATAATATAAATATGAGAATTTTGTTAAAAAATGCACATCTGTCTAATTGCTGGCAAATTTCAACCAAAGAATGATGTAAGAGGGTGTTTGTATGCACAAACACTAACATAAAAGCTTCTTATCCCCAACTACCTGGGTAGAGAAATTTTCTTTCACTGCTGTACAATCTGTCTTTAAAAATAGGGCAGTGGCTTATTTTGTTTGAAGTTCCTGACTACTGGCAACCAGTGGTTCAACTTCCTTCCCCTGTTCCCTCTGTAACAACTCTGTTCCAAGAAATGGGCTTGAGAAATTTTATTTCTCCTCCTTGTCATTTGTTCTCAGTTTCATAAGCCCAAGGCGATCTCTTTTGGATCCCAGTGTTTGATCCATGATCCCCTTGGAGTCAGAATTCTAGGTGGATGGTATAGCCAGCTGGCAGGGAAATCCTTGAGAAGCCAAGGTGCCTGGAATTTGAGCCCAAGGTGAAGGTTGTACTTGAAACTGAAACTGAACACTATTGAAAGAGAGCCAAATTATGAACCAAATATCCCCCACCCTTCCCAGAGACTGAGGTGGTACAATGGGATAAATTTTTTTTGTATCTCTGATTGTACCGCTAACATATTGAATGAGTTTGTATATTTGTGATTACACTTTTGAGGTAAATGTGACTTTGTAAAAGTTTAAAAAATGTATTTTAACATTCATGTGATCCGTTGTTTAGTATATAAAAAAGGATATGTTACACTCTTAAATTTCACCATCATTTCTATATAGAGGAGTGTTGTTAAATTTTCCAGTCTTCTGACTCATTGCAATCCTCATTTGGGATTTTCTTGGCAATATTGGAATGGTTTGCAATGTCCATTTTATGGATAAGGAAACTGAGGCAGAGTTAAGTGACTTGTCCATAGCCAAACAGCTAGTAAGTGTCTGAGGCCATATTTGAACTTGGGAGGATAAACTCCAGGCCTGGAACTCTATTCAGTGGGCCACCTAGTAGTCCTAGTTGTTTAGGGTAGAATGAGTCAACATGGAATGGGCCCAACTAAGGATTATGTCATAGATGCAGGTTTTGTGGCCAGAATCATCTCTTTAGCCCTTTATTAATTTTCCAGTTTGGGAAAATCATTTGAAATTCAGCATTTCTCATGTCAATTCTGTATCTTGCTTCAGATTTATGTTTCATTGGTTAACATGGGCTCTGTAATGACTATTCACCATATTACAATTTCCCTTCTTCTCAGTATACTGTAATGATGCAATTACAATAAGGTATAAAAGCCAACAAAGTTTGGAAGAGAGACATTCCATCCTGGTAGCTCTCCTGCTTCCTGCATTCCTCCACTAAGATCAAGCCTGTCTGAAGGTCCCTCAGAAAGCTAGCCTGGGCCCCAGGTGAAGGAGACAGACTGTGAAGGAGATAATAAAGACTTTGGACTTTATTCCTGACTTATCTTGTGGTGACTATTCTGTTGAAACCAAAGCCCATTTGGAGGACCTCCAGAGAGCTAGCCAGAACATTACAACAACCAACCAGGACTTTCTACAAATTCTGCTTATCCTGTTGTCTGTACTTGAATCTTGGATCCTCTGTGTCGTTATGCTATCTCAGTGAACCAGAAAGTCAGTGCCCCTGTTTTACTGAAACTCTCTGTGCCTTTTGTGTAGAATTCTCCATCCACAACATGCCCCCTTCCTTCTCCAAATCAGCCCAGATATATTTGCTTTTCTAGTAAAAGCATACAAGTTAAATCTTTCTTCTCTGATATAGGATTTAATGGATGTGCCTTTAGCTCAAGCCTTCCTTGTGGTTTTCTGCCCATTATGGGGTTGTGGTAGTTAGTGGTTGGAATCATTCTAACTATGCTTATTTTCTTGGGTTGTATCATGATTCCTTTTCTTAATAATCTTATTAGTAAGTTATCCCTTTATGTCACAGATTTTAAAGGGATTTCTTCATTGTGATGGATGGTATTACTGAATCAGAAACATATTTCAGTCTTTTGGTGAAATCTATTGTGCCACTTGAGGAAAATTAATTTTAATGTTATATCATTTGATTTTTAATATTAATCTGTAATATTCCATTTTCTGTTCAAATCTTTTCCTTCTCTTAACACAGTTCAAAAATATCTCTCCCATTTTAGCTGAGGAATGTAATCTAACCTCAAATTCCTTTTGTTTATCCCATAAACAAAAACCAGGTATTTTTAATTTTTGTTATTCCCCTCGTCAAGATTTGGGGTGACCTTGATGAGGTAAATACCTAATGATGAGGTTTATACCTCATTAAAATTAGGATTAATTGAGGTCTAGTGGCAAGATTGGGGTACAGGAAGTTAAATGGAGCTCCCCTGCAACCCCTTAGGATTCGGCGCAAGGATTCAAAGTTAAATGAGATCTAGTGGCGGCAAGAGTCCCCTGTAAATGAATTCATAGGCCCGAAAACGTAGATTGATAAAAAGAGGTTTATTGCAGGGTTTGGAAATAAGGCTAAAGTCTGGTTAGTAAAAGGCATTAGATAGAGAAGGAAATACACCATAAGTGGTGGGACTGTGAGAGTCTGATGCAAAGCATGGTTGCTGGCATCTTTCAACTCTCTGCCAAGGGATGATTCCAACCTGGCTTTTTTATCTGCTTGAAGGGGCATCTGGGTGGAGCCCAGGTTGATTCCTGGAAGGCCAAAACCCACCAGGTAGGGTTGGGCTATCTGAGCAGGTTAGAATGGGGGCTGAAAACCCAAGCCAGCTTAGATCTGGTGGGGGCTGGGTACAGCCCAAACTGGCTTAGATACAGATCTTTCCCTTAGGAATACAAAAGGCTGGTTTTGACCAGATCTTGTAATCAAAGATCAGTCCCAAAGGAAGTTGGAAATCAGGAAAGGAATCTTAAAAGGGGCTATGCCCTCATCAACCTGATTTACAATAGGGTAAACTAAGCCAGTGAAAACCTGATTGAGTTCATGTTTTTCTAGCCAAAGATTGCTAAAGGAGTCTGGACTTCATAAACTAACAATCCATTTCTTAAGTGTCAGAGAGGGAAGGTCAGCTACAGTTGAAAGTCATTTTCCTTAGCTGTAGTGAAGCTATAGGAATTTGCCCACTTGAGGATAATCCTTCCCCTCCCAGTAATGAAGTAAAGGTGGAGAAGCTGTGTACTCTCACCCCACTTGCACATTAAAATATCCACCAATCTGGATTATCAAGGGAGATCCCAATGGTGTACTGTCAGGCTAATTAGAAGGATGAAACACCTAAGTAAAAAAGATTGGGTCTTTCTGAGTCTTTTGGAACAAAATGGAGGCAAGCCAATAAAACTGCTGTGCTATCAGATTGTATGCCCTTGGCAATAAAGAATAGCTCAGAAAATTGCTTCTACTTGTCCTTTGTTAAATTTTGTTAAAAGTTTAGTGAAAACACTTGATTCAAGCACTCTTGAATAATTTCAGTTTTTTTTTTTGGGGGGGGGGTCCTTAGAGATCTCAAAAATTCAAAAGGATATCCTGGGACACTTTCCACCAAATCACATATTTTGTCTGGCTCATATTCCTGCTAGTCTTTTAATATTTTTATTGCATGGCTAGTTTAGACTATTATTGATTCTTCCCCAGGAATTTAGAGTCTTGACTTGAGAAGATGACTAACTGGTAATCTAATGATATAGAAAATCTATAATGAAGGAGGAAGAGGAGAAGAAGAGGGATTAACAACAACAACAAAGAGAATACTAGTAAGAAGTAAAAGATCCAGCTGATTGTTTGAATAAATTGAAGACCTCCAACACTACTCTATTATTTCTCTGTCCTAGGGTTTTGTCTGTTCCCCAAACTCCCTATCTATTTCCTCTTTTTGTGCAGGTGTTCTATAGTACACTCCCAAGACAAAAGTCTTTGTTTCTTCTTCCTTTGACCTCCACTCCAATACATATTATGCTTCCCCTCTTGATATTCCTCACACACAGGAATATACTTCTGTATTTCTCCAATATTCTTTTTTTTTTTTTACAATACAGTGAAATCTATCAGCCCCCATTTTAAAATTTGTCATGACATGAAACTAGCATTTGCAAATCAGCAATGCTTCACTAAGAATTAAACATGCACCATATACAGCAATAAAACCATAGGGTATGTACAATTAATATATAGTAAATAAAACAGTAAAATACACAAATTACAGATATAGAAAAATGAAATGCAGAACATATAAAGACCATTTCCATGACACCTTGGATAATGACTATGTTTGGAGGCAATTTAATATCCATGAAATTAATACCACATGCCTATTAATATCATGTAATTTTAATACATTATCAGCACTTCCAGATGCTTCGCATTTCTAATTTTATAAAGAGACTGGATTGAGAATTAAAAAAAAAATATATATATATATATATACATATATGTAGAAAAAATTTAAAAGACCAATAAATAAATGAATGAATGAAAAATCATTTATTAAACTTGTATCATGTGCCTATCATTGTGCTAAGTGTTAGGGATATAAATTAAAAAATTGAGACAATCCATGTTTTCAGGGAGCTCACACTCTAAGTGAGGAGCACAACATAGATAAGAGGGTTTAGGTGCTGAATTGATGGGAAGATTCAGAAGCCTTTCTTCAGTGTCAGTGAAAATGTCAAGGCTCAGCACCTTTAATATGCACCAGGAAGTCAAGATGGCCACATTGGGGAGTATGGATATCATGGGAACAGGACAGATGATAGGGTTCCATGAACTTTAGGAATTATCAATAGTATAGATGGTAAAGCCCATGGCTTTTGAATCTTACTGAAATAATTAGTTAGTTTTGTTCAAACCAATATGTGAATAACCAAGTCTGCTCTGGGATGGAATGGGAGTGGGGTGGGTGGGGTTTGAAAGGTCTGGTTACTATTAGAAGGTAGAGAATGGAATGTGGACCTGAGGGACTAAGTAGAACAGGGGTTCTGGACTCTCTCAGGGTAAAGAAATGTAGAAAGGGCTCAAAATGTCCAGTCTGGAGTGGTAAAGGAGAAAGGGCAAGAACCTTGGTGGAGAAGACTCCTCATTCCTCACTGATGACTTTTCTTGCAGGTCACACTATATGAGGCCTGGATCTGCTAGAGGGAGTGGGAAAGGGATGGAGGAAAGGGAAAGGGCTCCTCTATTGGTGGCTCCCCCCATTCACCAATTGGAGCAAGTATTGTCTGAATGACCCAGATTATGTTAGAGCTGAGGGGGAATGAATAAAAATTTTGAAATCCTAGACAGAAACCCTTGTAATTACCCAGGCTTTGTGCTACACTTATATATAATAGAGGAAAAAACCCTACATGTTTGTTAGGGATTTTGCATACAGGGCAATTTTAAAGCATGGATGAGATGCAGAATATCAGGTTGTACCTCATAGATTTTTTTCAGGTACAGACAAACCTAGCCCTAACTTCTTAATATTTTTTATAAAAAATAAATTCTTATTTATATCTTGCTTTTATATCACCAGAATTTGTTTCCTTTCTTTATTCCTTCCCTGAAAGCCATCTTATATAACAATGTTTTTTCCCCCAATTTTTAAAAACATTTTTATTTAAAGTTTTGAGTTCCAAATTCTATTCCTCCTTCCTTCTCCCCTCTCCCCGAAATGGTAAGGAAATAAATTATATGTTATACATGTGCAATTATATAAAACATTTTCATATTACTCATTTTATACAAGAAGACTCAAATAAAAGAAAAAAAAGAAAGTTAAAAAATAGTATATTTTAGCCTGTATTCAATCAATATCAGTTCTTTCTTTGAAGGCAGATAATATGCTTCATCATTAGTCCTCTGGGATTATTTTAGATCATTGTATTGTTGAGAATAGTTATCATTCACAGTTCTTTATCAAACAATATTTTTAAAATAAAAAGAGGAAGGAAAAGATAGCAAAATGAATCAATTCATCAAAACAGTCTATAAAACATATGAAACATTCCTTGGCTAATTGTTAATACTCTCTCTAGGTTCAAAGAAAATTGAAAGAATATGTTCTGATATTTGCTTACAAATTACAATTTCTTATTGAAGTATTAACATTCAAAAAAAAAACCTTTAATTAATTAGCTTTGAGTATCTATTGCAGTTTACAAAAATTGAAAAAACCTCTTTCTCCCAACTTTTTCTCTCTCCTTTTCAGACCTTGATCTCATGGACTTTATTCAATCCCTTATTATTAGCCATAAAATTTATTTCCAGTAAGCAAAAATACAGAAACAGAAGAATATTTCAACAATATATTAGCAATGATGAAAGTCACAACCAACATCATTTCTCATCAATAGCTGCAAATTCTGACTCCTCTTGATGAGGAAACCCCAAAACTCTGAAAAATCCTTAAAGGAGAAAACCTCCTTGGACTCTGCCTCAGGGAGGGGACTCCACCCTAAGCACAAACGGTTTAATCTTTCTTATCTGGCTCAGTCCCAAATTCTAACCCTGGCTGAAACCCAGCCTGGAGCCAACTTGGGACTCCACCCACAAGCCCCTTCTGCTTATAGCCAAAGCCCCCTATTATAAAAGAGCCAAGCTGGAGTCCTCTCTTTGCAGAGGTCCCAAACATGGTAGCTATGCCACACTTGGCACGCTAAAGGATCTCTGTCCACTGGAACCCTGGTTCCAGTGTCTTTTTTTTTCTACCTTCAGCTTTACTAACTAGACTTTACTTCCAAAGCCCATAATAAACCTCTTTTATCAATCTAGGTTTTAGGGTCTGGAAATTCATTTACAGGGGACTCTTGTGCCGCTACTAGACTTCATTTAACTCTGTATTCTTGCACTGAATCCAAAGGCGTTGCAGGGGAGCTCTATTTGACTCCCTGTACCCCAAACCTGCCACTAAACCTCAATTAAACCTAATTTCATTTAGGTACCCCCAATTCTAAACCTCATCAATCATGTGTAAGAGACAGGACCTAAACTTGATGGTTTAAATCTCTCAAGAGGACAATTAAAGTGTCTTTGGAATTCTTTTTAGAAGGTCTTCTCTACAAATGAGTCAAACTCCACTGTCTCAAAAATGTCTCTTAATGTTCTTTGAAATATGACAATTTTTCAAGTCTTCTTTGGAAAGAAGTCCCCTCTCAGTACTTGAAACAGATTTTCAAATGATGACAGCCGCCCATCCTCATGACAGTAATACAGACAATATCCAAAGTCTTTCTGAGAGAAGACATTTTAGATGGCATTACAGCTGGAATTCACTATCCAATTTCATCTTGAAAAACCTTTTCTTCAAGACTCAAGTCAAGGGGTAACTAATGTGGTGAAGTCTTTCCTGATAAGCACAATTTTTAGTGTAGCTTCCTCTGTATATATACTTACCATGTTGTGTTTCCCTAGTAGAATATTGAAAGGCAACAGAAAGCTAAAGGCATGAACTGTTTTTCATTTTGACTTTATATTCCCAGCACCCAACACAGTGCTTTTCCTAAAGCAGACACAAATATTTATTGAAATGCTTTGATTTCCCATGTATGTGCACTTTCCCCACTGATGGAGTGTGTATTTGTAGAAGAATGTGTCCTAGATTCATGATGAAAATATTTTGAAGCCTGAGCAAAGCCTGAGCAGTCCTAATACCTTACTATTCATAGCAATCATATATATATATTTTTTTTCAGGTCCTCCTAGCTTCAAGACTACTATTCTTTTTTTTTGTTTTTTTTTTTTTTTTGTTTTGTTTTTTTGTTTTTTTTAGTTATAACTGTTTTGACAGTACATTTGCATGGGTAATTTTTTACATTATCCCTTGCACTCACTTCTGTTCCAAATTTTCCTCTTCTTCCCTCCACCCCTCCCCCTAGATGGCAGGCAGTTCCATACATGTTAAATATGTTATAGTATTTCCTAGATACAATATATGTGTGCAGAACTGAATTTCTTGTTATACAGGAAAAATTTGATTCAGAAGGTAAAAATAACTTGGGAAGAAAAACAAAAATGTAAATAGTTTACACTCATTTCCCAGTGTTCCTTCTCTAGGTGTAGC